>NC_057804.1:338651571-338676018 GCF_018294505.1 Triticum aestivum
GACCCTAGAGTCGCGTCGAGCGGGGGGGGGGGGGTAGTCATCTTCTTTTCTTCCTATCGACTTTGTCCTCATCGTTTTCATCAAGAACGATGGGTCTTGAATGATTGCCTGCCACCAGCGCCCTGGCCACCATCTGCACCTCGTCGTTGTCGGACTCCGGCGACCCGAACGTACTACTCTAGTACGTCGCGACACGCTGGTCTTGAGGCGCCTTGTACTGACTATACCTGGCCCATCGAGCGTCGCTGGAGTCTGCCTGATTCATGGCCCAGCGCAAGATGTCCCACTAACATCACGCCCTTGGCTGGGCCAGGAACCCGTGTCTTCAGCTTGTCCGACTTAGCCCTCTTCATCACAGCATCGGCCTCCTTGTGCATGTCATCGATGCTGCTGAAGTTCGAGCACACTTCCATGGTGTGCTCGAACTTCTTGCGGTCACCGAGCAAGCACCCAAGGAAGAAGGCCCTCCATCCAATGCCCTAGGATAAAGGGTTGGGGTTGGAGTGGGAGTTCATGGCGAGGGAGAGGTGGTGAAACAGAGAGGTGGAAGAGGAGAGGTGGTGAAACAGAGGGGTTTGAGTGCAGTGCTGGGTTAGTAGGGTGGGTTAATATAGGAGCGTTAGGCCGATATGAATGAATGCTGACCATTGAAATGCGTGTTGTTAATAATGCAGATGGACAAGGGCAAGGATGTCGTGCCACTATTGAATAAGGGCAAGGAGGTTGTGCCTCCATTGGACGAAGTGCAAGTGCTGGATCACCCAAGCCCCAAGCGGAGGAACTATGGCCACTTCCATCAGGAGTCACGACCAAACCACTTCTGCAAGGTTATCCTTGCTCCTAAGTTGGAGAGTCTGCCATTGCCTCTGGACTTCACAAAGCACTTCCTCGCCATCCCTACAGAGTTCAAGCTGAAGACGAACATCGGTTGCGCATGGAGGGTGACGGTGAGGGTGACCGACGACAGGGTCACCCTTGATCAGGGTTGGGCCACCTTCGCCGCCGTTCGCCAGATCATGATCGGGTACATGCTGATGTTCAAGATGTTGTCCCCCGACACCATGAAGGTGATCGTCTTCAATGATGAGGGCGTGGAGGTGATCACCAAGTGCAAGGAGCACGACAATGCCTTCGCCGTGACCGCCTGAGCTCCTGTGGTCCAGTCCTTGGTTGTTCTTGCTTTAAGACTTCGGTTTCGTTTAGAACTTATCGTATTGTGTTGGTTTAAAACTTGTTCGGCGTGGTTAAGACTTATATTTTTCCTAAGATTGTTCTGCTGCTACTAGTATAGTTCTTACTATTCATGTGTGCCTTTGGTAACCTCACCATATCGAGTAGGAGGTTACCACACAACTGTTCTGTCCTGGATGTAACCAAACAACCGGACTCATGTTTCCTCTCAAACAAGTCCGCAACCAAATAACATGCCTTTCATTTTAGCACATTCAGACTAGAGGGGATGCAGGCAACCAATCAACATGCATATGTTGGTTTTTAGCCTGTATATGCTTAGCCAGGCCCAACTGGGACAAGTATGCAAAGTGGCAAAAAGACGATGCAGGTAACCAAACGCGCCCTGAGAGTTTCTTGTGTGTCTTAGTAGGGATAAGTGTATGTGAGTATGACCACGTGACGCATATGGTAAGCAATCTGAACACAAACAATCAAAAAGAGTGTATGTGAGTATGTAACGAGGTTATGTCAAAAAGAACTTTTTTTTGAACATCAGTACAGTCACAAGCGCTCATATACACGTGCATACACTAGTATAGTTCTTACTAGTTCATGCGTGCCTTTGGTAACCTCACCATGTCGAGTAGGAGGTTACCACACAATTGTCCTGTCCTGGACGTAACCAAACAACCAGACTCATGTTTCCTCTCAAACAAGTCCGCAACCAAATAACATGCCTTTTGTTTTAGCACATTCAGACTAGAGGAGATGCAGACAACCAATCAACATGCATATGTTGGTTTTTAGCCTATATATGCTTAGCCAAGCCCAACTGGGACAAATATGCAAGTGGCAAAAAAACGATGCGGGTAACCAAACGCGCCCTGAGAGTTTCTTGTGTGTCTTAGTAGGGATAAGTGTATGTGAGTATGACCACGTGACGCATATGGTAAGCAACCCAAACACAAACAATCAAAAAGAGTGTATGTGAGGTTACCACACAGCTGTCCTGTCATGGACGTAACCAAACAACCGACTCATGTTTCCTCTCAAATAAGTCCGCAACCAAATAACATGCCTTTCGTTTTAGCACATTCAGAATAGAAGGGATGCAGACAACCAATCAACATGCATATGTTGGTTTTTAGCCTGTATATGCTTAGCCAGACCCAATTGGGACAAGTATGCAAGTGGCAAAAAAACGATGTATGCAAGTGGCAAAAAAACGATGCAGGTAACCAAACGCGCCTTGAGAGTTTCTTGTGTGTCTTAGTAGGGATAAGTGTATGTGAGTATGACCACGTGACGCATACGGTAAGCAATCCAAACACAAACGATCAAAAAGAGTGTATGTGAGTATGTAACGAGGTTATGTTAAAAAGAACTTTTTTTTGAACATCGGTACAGTCATAAGTGCTTATATACACGCGCGTACACTCAACCCTATGAACGCACACACGCACATCCTACCCCTATGAGCACCTCCGAAAGACTGAGCCGGCATATCATCTTGAGACTTACGAAGTCATCATAGGCGCCTCGTCGTTGACGGGAGCGTCTCTTCCCACTGAATGCGCATCACTGAAAATCCTGAAATAAATTCAGAAATAAATGCGAGTATCAGAATTTGAACCCTGGTGGGCTGGGATACCACAGTCCCTCTAACTATCCAACCACAGGTTAAAAAACTGTCGTTAAGGTCGGTTGAAAAAGCACACCGAGATGGAAAACACAACCGGCCATGCACCGGCAAGCTTCCTGGTCGAGGTAATAGCACGACATGTCCTTGAACTTGTCTTGCATATGATACTTTGGTCCTAAAACTGATTAAAAGCTAACTATCTAGTCCTCGAACTTATCCTAAAGGTGCAAATTTGGTCCTGGACGAATCTGATGCAACCATGTGGAGCCAGCTCGGCCGAGCCGGTCAGCGCCGTGCATTTTGTATTTAGCCCCCTGCCTTCTGTCGATTTTAAACCTGCAGTATACCTCGTGGCTGTCAAAGGATATCACCTGAAGCGTCATGTCAGGCTCCTCGTCCGCTTGCCACTGCTGCCCAAGCCCCAGGTTGTGGCCGGAGTGGAGGAGAGGGAGCACGCCGGCGCCCGGCGGTGGTGCCCTGAAGCTGTCGAGGCACCCGAAGCTGACCTCCTCGTCCCCGCCCATGAGGAACAGCATCGGGCCTAGCAACGCCCGCGCGCGCGCCAGCACAGCGAGGGAGGCGGCTTCCTGTTGCTGCCGCTCTGCCTGCGCCGCCGCGGGGTGCACCGGCGCGTGCGCCTTGATGCCAATGGGGTACAACACGGGTGAGCCATAGAGCTGGAGGGAGGCCACATCGGCGTAGCCGTAGGGGTAGGCCTCGAGCTGGTGCACCGCACGCCGGGCCAGCGTGCGCTCTCGCCGGTGCGCGTTCTAGTGCCCGCCCAGCGCCTGCGAGCTGAAGAACTTCCCCTGGCAGTAGTTGCTCGTGAACACCCGCCGCCGGTCCTGTTAGTGGTGCTCGACTTTGCGGTCGTGGTGTCGGTGGCAGTGACGGTGAGCGACAGGTCGAGGGCGAGCTTGGGGCGGGAGAAGGTGTTGGATGCCTCGTTGTTAGACGCCGCCTGGCTGCTGATGTCGGACAGCTGATCCTCGCACACCTCTTGGACGCTGCTGCTCTTCGTCTCTGAACAATCTCTCTCTCTCTCTCTCTCTCTCTCTCTCTCTCTTCAAATCATATTGAACAAACTCAGCATGAACAATCACAGCAGGCAATGCAATGCAATGGAATGGAATGGCTTTACCGAGCTGCACATCAACCAGCAGCTCATGGCAACAAACAAATCATCAGTGTAAGTGGAAAAGAAAAACAAAGTACACATCGGCGATCTTCAGAGAAGCAGCACGGCCAAGGATTTCAGCCGGCAGGACATGGCGTCGGCCATGGCGGCCATGTTCTCCCGGGCGATGCAGCTCCAGCTCTGCTCGCTGCCCGAGACCCGGCAAGCCGTCGCGAAGTCGAGGATCTTGCCGAAGATTCTGAACATCTCTACAAGTTGATCCTGTCCTGGCCGGCGGCGAACACTGTTGGAATCCATGGGTGCGTCCGGGTGCGCGGACGCCTCGGTCCACTGGAGCAGCAGTGTCGAGCCGAGGTTCATCTCGAACACCTTCCGCACCGCCTTGTCCCTTCGATTCGCCGGGTCACACCACGAGACGCAGAGCATGAACAGCCTGGACGCGCAGCAGACCAGCGCCGGCGTGTAGTCTCGGAGTCGTGGCGGCGACCGGGACGTCTGGACGACGGACCATGAGCCGGCGTCGAGATGGTAGGCGACGAGCGTGTCGGACTCGCAGTAGACGTAGAACGTGTCGCCGCAGACGGCGCGGGAGCATGCCAGGCCGACGTCGGTGGGGAACCAGGCGATCTCGACCCATTTGTCGGTCATCGATTGTATATCTCGCCGGCCACGAGGGGCTCGTCCCATGGCCCTCGGCCACCCACAGCGATAAGAGCTTGCCTTGCCTGAGCTGGCTGTTTCTCTTGATTGGCAACCTTGCCGTGACCGTGAGCTGGGCAGTGGAATCGGTGTCCTCGTTCAGTACATCCCTGAGATGGAGCCACCGGAGTGAGAGCCCATGCGGGTCCTCGTACACGGCGGAGGTGCCTCCCAGCCGGAACTTGCCGCCGGTGTTGGCGCGCCGGATATGCTTCTCGACGCGGGCGTGCACAAAGCTGCGACTGGCGGACATCTCAAACACCCCCAGCACCGGCCATGACCGGGCCGGTAGCGCCGATGAGGGGGCTGGACACAATGACTACCTTCTACGTCTTGGTCTTGACAAAGTCGGCGCTCGACCCCTCGGAGCGGCCGTCGACAACGTAGAGCTCGTCCCCGACGCCCACGACGGAGAACAAGAACCTACCCTTGAGCGGGGCCGCCCCGACTCGGCGCCACCGGTGCGCGTAGAGCGCGTGCACGGCCGTGGCGGCGGCGGACGCACCCCAGCCACCGTTCGCCTCGATCCCCGAACAGGAACAGCCAGGGCGTCATGGCTGCGCGCGGCCCCTCTGGGTACAGGCAAGGAGCGAGGCCAGCGGTTCATGAAAAAACGTCAGGGGGGTATCTGCAAAATGGCTAGCGACGACCGAACCGGTCCGGCTGGCTCCACTTGGCTGCTCCTGATTGGCCCAGGACTAAACATGCACATCTGAGACAAGTTCGAGGACTACATAGTTAGTTTTTGCAAGTTTAAAGACCAAAGTATCACATGCAAGACAAGTTCATGGACCTGCCGTGGTATTACCTCTTCCTGGTCAATTGTCATCCGCACCGCACCTACCGCCAGTGGGGCCAACGGGTCATCCATCCGCACGTACACACCAGTCGCTCGCAAAAGTCGCGTCGCAAAAGTTTCCGGTCCCACATATACCTCGCTTCGGCGCTTCGCTACGCACCTGCCTATTCCCCAACAACTGGATTCCAACCCCCTCCTCGCCCCGTCGAATCGAGGAAAAATAGAGTAGAGGTTAGGGAATGGACGATACTAGAAGGTTCTAGAAGCGTACGCTCGTTGGGAGGGCTGCCGGCGGTGCGCTGCGGTGGTTGATGGAGGAGGAGAAGGCCAGGGGGTTGTCCTCGGCGGCCTCGTCGCTTATCCCGCCGACATCCCCGGAGATCGACCTCGAGGCCGGTGCCGGGGACCAGCTCCAGTGCCGGATCTGCCTCGAGACCGACGGTACGTACGGCTGGATCCGTCCTGCGCGAGCTGTTCCCGCCGCTGCCCGCCGTTATCCTTGGCCGTGTTCTCTTTGTTTTGGCAGGGGTTGACTCCTTCTCTCGGTGTAGGGAGAGACTTCATCGCGCCCTGCAAGTGCAAGGGGACATCCAAGTACGTGCACCGCGACTGCCTCGACCACTGGAGAGCGGTCAAGGTAGGCGCTCTCATTCCGCTGATGCCCTGGTGCTATCGGGGAGCTCCGAAGCGATGTGACTGTGTGATGGATCCACCCAGGGTTACACCTGTGGTTTCTTAGCTTAATTATGTCAATGTGTGGAGTTGTAGCCATTTAGGAATGACTGCCTTGCATTGTACTAATAATCAATCAATTCATTCATGGATCACAAAGAGTTACAGACAGCTAGAATACATATGGTAAGTTCACCAAGTTTCCCTTCAACATGTAGGCCTATAGCTCTCGACCTGCTGTTGGAGTCAATCCTGCCTGTGTCTTTCTTCTATTTTGTTGATTAGAGTTTTGTGTGACAAGTGACAACCCTGTTTTTCGTGTTTAAGTTATGCCATTTACGAACGTGAATGTAGAGACTAGAGAGCAACTCCAGATTGCTTTTTGGGGAAATTGAACAGTCAGGACATTCAGGTATGTCGACAGTCTAAACGGAAGAAAATTTTATAAAAGTTTTACAACAACAATGCATCATATGGATGACACTATGCAACTGCATTCTGTTGTAACTAGGAATTTAGTAACTAAAAAATATATAAAAAAAGCTTGCACTATCAGGTAGATCCATGATTGACATGATATTGCCATAGTTGGCCCAAAGAGACATGCTTCTGAAAATGTGTTAATCAAGGTTTGTATTACTAGTAAATACCACCTATAAGTATTCCACTATCATTTAACAAATTTGCTATACGGACCTTTGGCACAGTTTCAGGTCAAAACAAACAGTTCTGTATTGCATGAACATTCTGAATATACTGATCCTCTCTCTGTACCTTGAAATTTTGATTTAAGATGCAGTAGTAGGTCAGATCTTTCCTTGGCCGACAATGCACTCTTATGGAATTTTGTAATATGGTTCCAGTTTATCAGGCAGATGTTCCTAGGTCCAGTTATGGTATTTAGTATTGTAAACTCTCCTTTCTGTTAGGATGTTGGGATGTCTACATCAAAATGAAGTTGTGCTGTTTGGTAAGGTTATATGGAGGTTGTTGGCTTGGATATGACATAAACCATGCTCTTCTAAGGATGGATCCAATAGTTTAGAGTAGAAATGATGTATGATACCATTAGTCCAAATATCGGCCAGTTAATCGGCATCTTGATCAGTTAATCACTACTTGGTGGGTCACCGAATAGCTGATTTATCGGCTGATTAGCTGGAAATTTCGCCCATTTATCCCTACTCACCACCTGACTGATATTGTACCAGTTACCGATATCCTGAACATTGTATGATACACATTTTCTCTTTCAATTGTTGGGAATATGAATTCTATTTGTTCAACAAAAAGTTAAATATAACTTCTTCCTGTTGCATATGCAAAAGCATTCAGTCATCTGTCTCTTTGCATTTTGTTGTCAACTCGTCTGAGCTATTTGTAGCTTGCCTTTGTAATGAAATTGTGTCTTTCTTGCGAGATACTAATAGTGCTTGATGCTTTGTCACATACAGGAGGGGTTTGCATTTTCTCATTGCACCACCTGCAAGGCTCCTTATTACTTGAGGGTTCATGTCCACACCGACAGGAAATGGCGAACGCTAAAGTTTCGTTTCTTTGTTACTAGAGATATATTATTCATCTTTGCTCTAGTCCAGTTTGTAAGTCTTTGATATCCGTGTCACTATTCTTTGTCTAATGATGTATTGAGTGATAAACAGTATTTCTCACTCCTTTGTTTAGGTTATCTCTGCATTGGCTTATTTGGTACATTTTATTGATGGCTACCAGCAATATTGGCTGAGGACGGCCTGGGGTTTTGATAATGAAGTTACTTTTTATTATATATGTGGTAAACAACTTAATCCTTCGCAGATTTTGTTATTACTTGTACCTGTTTTGTATGATTGTTTGACAATTATGCCCTTGCCTGTATGCGTGGGGTGGAGTTCAATTTGCCCACACAACACAAGTCCCTGTTCATCCTTAGGACTCTAGTGCACGGGAGCTGTACGGTTTACAAAGTGAAATATACAATTAGATTCTATCTGGCCAATCTCTGTTATAAGTATAAGAGTGTATCAGTGTGCAGAAGAAAACATGTGTGGGGAAATGTATTTTGTTAACAGTATACACTACAATGTACTCGCTCCGTTCCTAAATATTTGTCTTTTTAGGGATTTCAAATGATTACCACATACGGATGTATATAGACATATTTTAGAGTGCAGATTCACTCATTTTGCTCCGTATGTAGTCACTTGTTGAAATCTCTAGAAAGACAAATATTTAGGAACGGAGGGAGTAGATGAAAGATGTATGTTGAATAGGAAAGACCTAGCAGCTGTCTTTATCTTTTACATGCATGTCAATGATTGTAGTTGCTCTTTCATTCCCACCAGACCTATCCATTAGTTTGTTATATTTATGCCGTGATGGACTAATACTAGGGTATCATGTTATGATCTACACTATGTGGCGTGCAGTATGTAGTCCCTAAATATATATGGAGGCTACGTTGCTAAAATATATGATGCACTTATGTTGCCCATTTGATTTGAATTCTGAACTGAGTTGAGCATCTCTCTTATTCTTTTTACAGGAGCTTTGTTGTTTTTTGCTTTACTCGGGTTATCAGGATGCTTCATAACGTGTTATGACCGAAGAGTACGGAGTGACTTGGCTCAGCCTTGTCGAGAACTGTGCCTCTGTTGCTGCCAGCCAGGGTATGTTTCGAGTAATTCAATGACTATATTATATTAGTTAAGCCGTTAATGCTGCATGCTTGGTCATCTGTCTGTTGTACGCTCACCTTCCTATTTCATTTCAGGATGTGTGCAGATTGCCATCTTCCTGGCACACTTTGCATGTGGACTGACTGCACCACATGCTTTGAAGGCTGTGCAACTACAGCCGGGGAGTGTGGTGGTTGCTTGGGAGGTGCAGGGGAAGCAGGGTTACCATTGTTCCTCATCATGGGAGTAATCGTGCTCGGGCTGTTCACGGTTGTCGGCATCTTCTATAGCGTTCTGGTGGCAACTATGGTAGGGCAGAGGATCTGGCAAAGACACTACCACATCCTTGCGAAACGAATGCTAACAAAGGTGAGCACTGCTATCCCTGAGTTGATCAATCATGGTTTTTCCTCCTGTTTATAACCCCAATTTGGTGTTCTCCAGGAGTACGTTGTGGAAGATGTTGACGGTGAACATGCAGATTGGTCTCCGCCGCCACTCCCTGCTGAGCACGTCCAGCAGCTCAAATCCCTGGGACTCCTATAGCCCATGACATGGAGCTGATGGCTGTTGATGATGATCTTAAGTTGAGGACCAGCACCACGCACTGCCCCAGCTGTACAGGAAGCACATACTAAGCCGATGGCAGGGCATCTCTTGTATCCGCAATTTGCGCAGCCCAACATGGTGCGATATCATCGGTCCTTTTTGTATATTGTAACAGGAAAACTGACTACACCTTGATTTTTATACGAACGAGTCAACTCGTGCCCGTCTTGTGCAAAGTTACTGCTCTTCGTTCTTTCACTGGTCTCGTGCACAGACAGATGCGGCAGTTCCAGGGCATCATAGGAGCAAGTATAATAAGGTGATGTAGTGCTATATTTTGCTGCCATCGTTGTTGTCAAAGACGATGCGTGTGTGCCATTTTGCCGATGACGCTGCCGTCGTGCGCGCATCATTGCCGCATGCGCCGTCGGCCGGAGGAGCCCACCAGGGACAATAGTGAGCATCAGCGACCAGGCAGGAATGGCCTCCAGCATCGGACGAGCTGACGATTTCGTCCTCGCTCGGCAAGCGTGAGGTTTAGCTGGCTGGCGAAGATGTGGGTACAGCCAATCAGAGTCGAGCACTCTCCCGAGCTTGGCACTGCCTACCATGGGCGTCATGCTGGGCAGCCGGCGGCGGGTTGAGCTCGAGGCTAGCAGCGTGCGGAGTTGTACCTGCGTCAAGGGAGGCGAGCAGCGGCGTCTACAAGCGGTGGGCTGGAGCGGTAGTGGGGGTGGAGTAACGGCAACTTCAACCGACCCGACTCAACCTGACAGAAGATTTGTCCGCTTTTTGTCCCAACGCGGACGAACGTATTTCACATTTGTGCCGGTTTTCCCTTTTTAATCCTGGTGCCGGATTTCAGAATTAAAAAAAAGCTAGCAAAAGTCTAGTCTTACATTAATTAAAACTAAAAATATTAAATTAAAAACAGCCAGGCTGCCGCGACCGACATCCACAGGAAGGCTGTCAACGCCCGACGTTGTGATGCTGAGCCGCATCATGGTACTGATGCGCAGCATCCCAATGTCATCCCCATGAACCTATCTTTGTCTCCCACGACACCACTTGGACCAATGACAAGAGCTCGAGCAAAGGCTATCGAAAATAAGGTGAACTCGTTCCTCTTCGAACTTCCACTCTCTACATATGAGACATAGCTACTACCTCAAGCGGAGACCCTAAGCATGATCAGGTACTTGGAAGAAGGCCATGTAACAACTACACCTAACGGACAAGACGACGCGAACACCAAGTACAAAGAGCGAGAAGAGAAGCAGCCTGGAAGTCTCCAGCCGTCGGACGACCGACCCCGACCGGATGACCGACGCCTGATACTTCGACCCGCCATGCCAGACCCAGCCAGAGAACGCTCCAACAGCCGGACAACCGACGCCGACCGGACGTCCGACGACTCCCAGCGCCCGGACGACCGAGCTCCACCGGATGATCGACACGACCACGTCCGAGCCAAAACATCGGAAGTATGGAAGCCTTCGGACGACCGACGGAACGGACGACCGACCAATCCTGAACAGAGTCGAAACATCGGACGTCCGACCAGGACTGGACGTCCGGACCCTCAGGAACCACCGGACGTCCGACGCCTGTGCGTGATCAAGTGTTGGGTCGAAGCCCACTTACCGTTTCATGACACTAGACTATAAGTAGACCTCCTCCTCCCTCTTTCTAGGGTTAGCAATGGTTTAGCTCATTTGTGAGATAGAGTTTTGCTCCCCCATCCGGATCTACTCCACCGAGAGAGACCGTTCCCTCTTCAGAGAAGATCCACTTTAGATTCAAGACCCCTTCATGGGAAGACCCCTCAAGACCTCCTCATGGAGATGAACTAGTTGCCACTTGTATCGTCCTTTGTTGATTGTGGGTCGTGTATCCCTTTGTGTTTCGAGGATCTAGCGCATGTGTAATCGAATCTTGTTGGTTTGAGAGATTTCTCCCCCCGTGTTTTTCCCTCGTATTCCTCGTGTTCTTCGTGTTCTCGGTAGGATCCTCTCCAATCGTGAAAGATCGGGCATCTAGGGTTCCAACCTACGTCATCTTTGGTATCATGAGCCACATTGAACATGATTTTGGATTCCCTACCCTCCTTTTCTAGCCTAATTTTGTTGTGTTCTTCCCCAATTTCAAAAATTCCCACAAAAATAGCCCCAATTTTTTTTTGTGATTTGTTAGTGTGATGAAGTTTTGATGGATTTGATCCGTGGATTTGCTTTGCCTCACGTGGATCTAGCTTTCCCCCACCATCTCCACCTTTTCCATCCACAAAATTGCTCAATTTTGCCCAATTTACGCCTCCACACCTCGAAATCCCGAGTTCATCCCGTGCCCGAAATCACCCAGGCACCGGACGTCCGACGAACATCAGTCGTCCGACCACCATCAGACGTCCGACGTTACCTGACTGACGGGGGGATAGGCCCTGGGTAGCCTCATCAATACTTCAACACTTTTTAAGACATCGGGGCTGGCCAAGCCCCTCAGTCCGACTGGTCGCAAGGCCGGCCCTTGGGGCCGGCTGGTGCCAAAAGACCGCCTCCTAGAAAGCGGGGGACCCCAAGAAGGCGGCAAGGGCATGGACCGACTCCTAGCAGGCAGCCTTCCCTCTCCCTTGAAGTCTGAGCCCGGCCAAGAGACAAGCTGGGGCAGGGCTATAGTGTGCCATGCCGCCCCTGATTCCTGGACGCATGGTTACAGTGACCGCCGCCAGGAGGCCGTCGACCCGCCCGGCGCGACACTGTAGCCACGGTGTGCCCGAGAGTGGAGAGCCGTCCGTGGGACCCGCAAGCGGCGGGCTCCACCTGTCGGCCGGTTCCTCGGCATTTGGCAGGGCCCACCAGAGGCGGGCCCCAGCAGCCGGCGAAGAACCCGACCTCCTTAGTCACTAATGGCCGGAGCCTACTACCCGACCGGATTACCATTGTACTGTTGGAAATATGCCCTAGAGGCAATAATAAATTAGTTATTATTATTATATTTCCTTGTTCATGATAATCATTTATTATCCATGCTATAATTGTATTGATAGGAAACTCAGATACATGTGTGGATACATAGACAACGCCATGTCCCTAGTAAGCCTCTAGTTGGCTAGCTCGTTGATCAATAGATGGTTACGGTTTCCTGACAATGGACATTGGATGTCGTTGATAACAGGATCACATCATTAGGAGAATGATGTGATGGACAAGACCCAATCCTAAGCCTAGCACAAAGATCGTAGTTCGTATGCTAAAGCTTTTCTAATGTCAAGTATCATTTCCTTAGACCATGAGATTGTGCAACTCCCGGATACCGTAGGAATGCTTTGGGTGTACCAAATGTCACAACGTAACTGGGTGGCTATAAAGGTGCACTACAGGTATCTCCGAAAGTGTCTGTTGGGTTGGCACGAATCGAGACTGGGATTTGTCACTCCGTGTAAACGGAGAGGTATCTCTGGGCCCACTCGGTAGGACATCATCATAATGTGCACAATGTGACCAAGGGGTTGATCACGGGATGATGTGTTACGGAACGAGTAAAGAGACTTGCCGGTAACGAGATTGAACAAGGTATCGGTATACCGACAATCGAATCTCGGGCAAGTACAATACCGCTAGACAAAGGGAATTGTATACGGGATTGATTGAGTCCTTGACATCTGGTTCATCCGATGAGATCATCGTGGAACATGTGGGAGCCAACATGGGTATCCAGATCCAGCTGTTGGTTATTGACCGGAGAATGTCTTGGTCATGTCTGCATGGTTCCCGAACCCATAGGGTCTACACACTTAAGGTTCGATGACGCTAGGGTTATAAAGGAAGTTTGTATGTGGTTACCGAATGTTGTTCGGAGTCCCGGATGAGATACCGGACATCACGAGGAGTTCCGGAATGGTCCGGAGGTAAAGATTTATATATGGGAAGTCCTGTTTTGGTCACTGGAAAAGTTTCGGGGTTTTCCGGTAACGTACCGGGACCACCGGGAGGGTCCCGGGGGTCCACCAAGTGGGGCCACCAACCCTGGAGGGCTGCATGGGCCAAGTGTGGGAGGGGACCAGCCCCAGGTGGGCTGGTGCGCCCCCCCCACAGGGCCCAAGGCGCAGGGAAGTGGGGAAGGGGGCAAACCCTAGGGCAGATGGGCCCTAAGGCCCACCCTAGGTGCGCCTCCCCCCTCTCCCCCTTCTGGCCGCCACCAGATGGCATCTGGGGGCTTCCGCCACCCCTGGGGAGGGAACCCTAGAGGGGGCGCAGCCCCCTCCCCTTCGCCTATAAATAGTGGGGGTTTTGGGGCTGCCAGGGACGCGAGAACCTCTCCCTCTTGGCGCAGCCCTACCTCTCTTACTCCTCCTCTCCCGCGGTGCTTGGCGAAGCCCTGCTGGACTACCACGCTCCTCCATCACCACCACGCCATTGTGCTGCTGCTGGATGGAGTCTTCCTCAACCTCCCCCTCTCTCCTTGCTGGATCAAGGCGTGGGAGACGTCACCGGGCTGTACGTGTGTTGAACGCGGAGGTGCCGTCCGTTCGGCACTAGGATCTCCGGTGATTTGGATCACGACGAGTACGACTCCTTCAACCCCGTTCTCTTGAATGCTTCCGCTTAGCGATCTACAAGGGTATGTAGATGCACTCTCCTTCCGCTCGTTGCTGGTTTCTCCATAGATAGATCTTGGTGACACGTAGGAAAATTTTGAATTTCTGCTACGTTCCCCAACATGTACCCCTGGGGGTAGGCCTATATAAACCCCCAGGTTCACCCATGCAAGGGTTCAGCCTTTAGTTCCCTCCACCCATAGCTAGGGAGGGTATAGAGCTAGCCCCGCTCTTCTTCCTCTAGTCGAACAGCTCGAGGAGCAACCTTGTAGATACCATACTGATCATAGTCACCATGCGGAGACCCCGCATAGCAGGACTAGGGGTGTTATCTCCACAGAGAGCCCCGGACATGGGTAAGACTCGTCACCGTTTGAGGTCTTGCCTACTCCCGCGTCTAGAGCCCGACAATGTACTCCTGTCCCCACACATGATAAGCCATCCCTTGGAATATGTCAAGGAAATACCATGGCATTTGGCGCCCACCGTGGGGCTAAGTGCACCATTGGCCAGAGACATGTTCTGGACGGGAGCCCTCTTCCTTCGCAGCAAGTGCAGCCAGCCTGGCGTGCCGGATGGCGCTTGCGCCGACACATTGCGCGGGGTGGAGGCATGCTACGCCTTGAGCTTGCGTTGGTTTTCCTTGAAGAGGAAAGGGTGAGGCAGCAAAGTAGCGTAAGTATTTCCCTCAGTTTTTGAGAACCAAGGTATCAATCCAGTAGGAGGCTCCTCAAAAGTCCCACGCACCTACACAAACAAACAAGAACTCGCAACCAACGCAATAAAGGGGTTGTCAATCCCTTCACGGCCACTTGCGAAAGTAAGATCTGACAGAGATAATATGATAAGATAAATATTTTTGGTACTTTATGATATAGATTGGAGAAGTAAAATATGCAAATAAAAGTAGATTGAAAGCTTATGATAAAATATAGACCCGGGGGCCATAGGTTTCACTAGTGGCTTCTCTCAAGATAGCATAAGTATTATGGTGGGTGAACACATTACTGTCGAGCAATTGATAGAAAAGCGAACAATTATGAGATTATCTAGGAATGATCGTGTATATAGGCATCATGTCTGTGACAAGTAGACCGACTCCTGCCTGCATCTACTACTATTACTCCACACATCGACCGCTATCCAGCATGCATCTAGAGTATTAAGTTCATAAAGAACAGAGTAACGCATTAAGAAAGATGACATGATGTAGAGGGATAAACTCATGCAATATGATATAAACCCCATCTTTTTATCCTCGATGGCAACAATACAATACATGCCTTGCTGCCCCTGCTGTCACTGGGAAAGGATACCGCAAGATTGACTCAAAGCTAAGCACTTCTCCCATTGCAAGAAAGATCAATCTAGCAGGCCAAATCAAACTGATAATTCAAAGAGACTTGCAAAGATAACTTAATCACACATAAAAGAATTCAGAAGATATTCAAATATTTCTCATAGATAAACTTGATCATAAACCCACAATTCATCGAATCTCGACAAACACACCGCAAAAAGAGTTACATTGAATAGATCTCCAAGAAGATCAAGGAGAACTTTGTATTGAGATTCAAAGAGAGAGAAAAGCCATCTAGCTAATAACTATGGACCTGAAGGTCTGTGGTAAACTACTCACAACTCATCGGAAGGGCCTTGGAGATGATGTAGAGGCCCTCCGTGGTCGATTCCCCCTCTGGCGAAGCACTGGCGAAGGCTCCAAGATGGGATCTGGCGGATACAGAAGGTTACGGTAGTGGAAATAGTTTTTCGTGGTGCTCCTCGATGGTTTTGGGGTACATGGGTATATATAGGAGGATGAAGTAGGTCGGTGGATGCTCGAGGGGCCCATGAGGGTGGGGGGTGCGCCCACCTGTAGGGGGCACGCCGGACACCCTCGTGGCCGCCTCCTCTGTTGCTTGACGTCCACTCCAAGTCCCCTGGATCATGTTTGTTCCAAAAAGATCGCTCCCGAAGGTTTCATTCCGTTTGGACTCCGTTTGATATTCCTTTTCTTCGAAACACTGAAATAGGCAAAAAAACAGCAATTCGGGTTGGGCCTCCAGTTAGTAGGTTAGTCCCAAAAATGATATAAAAGTGTAAAGGAAAGCCCATAAACATCCAAAACGGGTAATATAATAGCATGGAACAATAAAAAATTATAGATACCTTGGAGACGTATCAAGCATCCCCAAGCTTAATTCCTGCTCATCCTCGAGTAGGTAAATGATAAAAAATAGAATTTTTGTTGTGGAATGCTACCTAGCATAATTCTCATGTAATTTTGTTTATTGTGGCATGAATGTTCAGATCCAAATGATTCAAAATAAAAGTTCATATTGACATAAGAAATAGTAATACTTCAAGCATACTAATCAAAGCAATCATGTCTTCTCAAAATAACATGGCTGAAGAAAGTTCATCCCTACAAAATCATATAGTTAGGCTATGCTTCATTTTCGTCACACAAAAATGCTCCCATCTTGCACACCCCCGATGACAAGCCAAGCAATTGTTTCGTACTTAAATAATCTTAAACTTTTTTCAACTTTCACGCAATACATGAGCGTGAGCCATGGATATAGCACTATGGGTGGAATAGAATATGACGATGGAGGTTGTGTGGAGAAGACAAAAAAAGGAGAAAATCTCATATTGACGAGGATAATCAACGGGTTATGGAGATGCCCATCAATTGGTGTCAACATGAGGAGTAGGGATTGCCATGCAACGGATGCACTAGAGCTATAAATGTATGAAAGCTCAATAAAATAAAATAAGTGGGTGTGCATCCAACTTGCTTGCTCACGAAGACCTAGGGCATTTTGAGGAAGCCCATCGTAGGAATATACAAGCCAAGTTCTATAATGAAGAATTCCCACTAGTATAAGAAAGTGACAACATATGAGACTCTCTATATGAAGAACATGGTGCTACTTTGAAGCACAAGTGTGGAAAAGGATAGTAACATTGCCCCCTTTTTATTTTCTTTTCCTTTTTTTCTTTTTTGGCCTTTTTTTCTTTTGGCCTATCTTTTTTCTTTATTTTTGGCCTTTTTTTTATTTGGGGACAATGCTCTAATAATGATGATCATCACACTTCTATTTATTTACAACTCATGAATTACAACTCAAAATTAGAAGAAGATATGACTCTATATGAATACCTCCGGCGGTGTACTGGGATGGGCAATGAATCAAGAGTGACATGTATGAGAAAATATGCATGGTGGATTTGCCACAAATACGATGTCAACTCCATGATCATGCAAGCAATATGACAATGATGATGCGTGTCATGATGATGAACGGAACTGTGGAAAGTTGCATGGCAATATATCTTGGAATGGCTATGAAAATGCCATAGTAGGTAGGTATGGTGGCTGTTTTGAGGAAGATATAAGGAGGTTTATGTGTGATAGAGCGTATCATATCACGGGGTTTGGATGCACCGGCGAAGTTTGCACCAACTCTCAAGGTGAGAAAGGGCAATGCATGGTACGGAAGAGGCTAGCAATGATGGAAGGGTGACAGCGTGTATAATCCATGGACTCAACATTAGTCATAAAGAACTCATATACTTATTGCAAAAAACTACAAGTCATCAAAAACCAAGCACTACGTGCATGCTCCTAGGGGGATAGATTGGTAGGAAAAGACCATCGCTCGTCCCCGACCGCCACTCATAAGGATGCACAATCAAAGAACACCTCATGTTTCAAATTTGTTACACAACTTTTACCATACGTGCATGCTATGGGACTTGCCAACTTCAACACAAGCATTCTTTAAATTCATAATCACCCAACTAGCATGACTCTAATATCACCACCTCCATATCTCAAAACAATTATCAAGTATCAAATTGATCATAGCATCTAATTCACTTCCTATGATAGTTTTTATTATACCCAACTTGGATGCCCATCATTCTAGGACCAATTTTATAACCATAGCAAATACCTTGCTGTTCTTAGAGACTCTCAAAATAATATAAGTGAAGCATGAGAGATTAACAATTTCCACAAAATCAAGCCACCGCCGTGCTCTAAAAGATATAAGTGAAGCACTAGAGCAAAACTATCTAGCTCAAAAGATATAAGTGAAGCACATAGAGTATTCTAATAAATTCCAATCAAGTGGGTTTCTCCCAAAAGGTGTGTAAATCAAGGATGATTGTGGTAAACTAAAAAGAAAATACTAATATCATACAAGACGCTCCAAGCAAACACATATCATGTGGCGAATAAAAATATAGCTCCAAGTAAAGTTACCGATAGACGAAGACGAAAGAGGGGATGCCTTCCGGGGCATCCCCAAGCTTAGGCTTTTGGTTATCCTTGAATATCTTGGGGTTCCATGGGCATCCCCAATCTTAGGCTCCTGCCACCCCTTATTCCATAGTCCATCAAATCTTTACCCAAAACTTGAAAACTTCACAACACAAAACTCAACAGGAAATCTCATAAGCTCCGTTAGTGCAAGAAAGAAAAACCACCACATAAGGTACTGTAATAAACTCATTCTTTATTTATATTGGTGTTAAACCTACTTTATTCCAACTTCTCTATGGTTCATACCACTTAATACTAGCCATAGATGCATCAAAATAAGCAAACAACACACGAAAAACAGAATCTGTCAAAAACAGAATAGTCTGTAGCAATCTGTAATTCTCGAATACTTCTGGAACTCTAAAAACCTACCAAAATAGGAAGTCTTGGGAAAATTTTATATTGATCTACAGCAAAAATAATCAATGCAAAAACACATTTCTGTGAATTACTAAAATTATTTTTGTGCGTGAAAGTTTCTGTTTTTCAGCAGAATCAAATTAACTATCACCATAGGTTATCCTATAGGTTCTACTTGGCACAAACACTAATTAAAACATGAAAACACATCTAAACAGAAGGTAGATGAAATATTTATTACTAAACAGAAGCAAAAAAAAATTGGGTTGCCTCCCAACTAGCGCTATTCTTTAACGCCTCAAGCTAGGTATAAAAGCGAGGATAGATCTAAGTAGTGCCATCTTTGACACTCAATTCATAAGTAGCTTGCATGATAGATTCATAAGGTAATTTGACTTTCTTTCTTGGAAAGTGCTCCATGCCTTTCCTTAATGGAAATTGGAATCTAATATTCCCTTCCTTCATATCAATAATCGCACCAATCGTTCTAAGGAAAGGTCTACCAAGAATAATAGGACATGAAAGATTGCAATATATGTCAAGAACGATAAAATCTACGGGCACATAATTCCTATTCACAACAATAATAACATCATTGATACTTCCCATAGGCTTCTTAATGGTAGAATCCGCAAGGTGCAAATTTAAAGAGCAATCACCAAGATCATGGAAACCTAGAATATCACATAAGGTTTTTGGAATCGTGGAAACACCAGCACCCAAATCACACAAAGCATAGCACTCATGATCTTTAATTTTAATCTTTATAGTAGGTTCCCACTCATCATTAAGTTTTCTAGGTATAGAAACTTCCAAATTAAGTTTTTCATCATAAGATTGCATAAAGGCATCAACAATATGTTTGGTAAAAGCTTTATTTTGACTATAAGCATGAGGAGAATTCAAAACGGATTGCAACAAGGAAATACAATCTACTAAAGAACAATTATCGTAATTAAATTCCTTGAAATCCAAGATAGTGGGTTCAATGATATTTAAAGTCTTGACCTCTCCAATCCCACTTTTACCAAATTTAGCATCAAGATCTAAAAACTCCGAATCATTGGGACGCCTTTTAACTAAAGTTGACTCATCTCCCATCCCATCATTATTAAGATTCATATTGCAAAACAAAGATTTAATAGGGGACACATCAATAACTTTTAGATCTTCATCATTATTTTCATGGAAACTAGAAGAACACGCTTTTACAAAGCAATCGTTCTTAGCACGCAATCTAGCGGTTCTTTCTTTGCACTCATCAATGGAAATTCTCATCGCTTTGAGAGACTCATTGATATCATGCTTAGGAGGAGTAGATCTAAGTTTCAAAGAATCAACATCAAGCGAAAGTCTATCAACGTTCCTAGCCAAATCATCAACTTTAAGCAATTTCTCTTCAAGCAAGGCATTAAAATTCTTTTGAGAGATCATAAATTCTTTAACACTATTCTCAAAATGAGAGGGTACCTTATTAAAATTACCATAAGAATTATTGTAGGAATTTTCATAATTATTAGAGGAATTACTAGGGAACGGTCTAGAATTAAAGTTTCCTCTATAAGCATTGTTACCAAAATTATTCCTACCAACAAAATTCACATCCATAGATTCATTATTATTCTCAATCAAAGTAGACAAAGGCATATCATTGGGATCAATAGAAGCACTCTTAGTAGCAAACAATTTCTTAAGTTCATCCATCTTTCCACTCAAAACATTAATTTCTTCTATAGCATGCACTTTTTTACTAGTAGATCTTTCGGTGTGCCATTGAGAATAATTAGCCATAATGTTATCAAGGAGTTTAGTAGCTTCTCCTAAGGTGATCTCCATAAAAGTGCCTCCCGCAGCCGAATCTAAAAGATTTCTAGAAGCAAAATTCAATCCGGCATAAATTTTTTGTATGATCATCCATAAGTTCAAACCATGAGTAGGGCAATTGCGAATCATCAATTTCATTCTTTCCCAAGATTGGGCAACATGCTCATGATCAAGTTGTTTAAAATTCATAATATCGTTCCTAAGAGAGATGATCTTAGCGGGACGAAAATACTTAGAGATAAAAGCATCTTTGCACTTATTCCATGAATCAATACTATTCTTAGGCAAAGACGAAAACCAAACTTTAGCACGATCTCTAAGTGAAAACGGAAATAACTTCAATTTAACAATATCATTATCCATATCTTTCTTCTTTTGCATCTCACACAAATCAACAAAGTTGTTTAGATGGGTAGCGACATCTTCACTAGGAAGGCCGGAGAATTGATCTTTCATAACAAGATTCAGCAAAGCAGCATTGATTTCACAAGACTCAACATCATTAAGAGGAGCAATCAGAGTACTAAGGAAATCATTATTATTGGTATTGGAAAAGTAACACAATTTGGTATTATCTTGCGCCATCGTGACAAGCAATCCAACACACAAGCAGACAAAAAGGCAAGCGAAAGAGAGAGGAGATTGGAAAAGAGAGGGCGAATAAAACGGCAAGGATGAAGTGGGGGAGAGGAAAACGAGAGGCAAATGGAAAATAATGTAATGCGAGGGAGATGAGTTTGTGATGGGTACTTGGTATGTGTTGACTTGAGCGAAGACCTCCCCGGCAACGGCGCCAGAAATCCTTCTTGCTACGTCTTGAGCTTGCGTTGGTTTTCCTTGAAGAGGGAAGGGTGATGCAGCAAAGTAGCGTAAGTATTTCCCTCAGTTTTTGAGAACCAAGGTATCAATCCAGTAGGAGGCTCCTCAAAAGTCCCACACACCTACACAAACAAACAAGAACTCGCAACCAACACAATAAAGGGGTTGTCAATCCCTTCACGGCCACTTGCGAAAGTGAGATCTGATAGAAATAATATGATAAGATAAATATATTTGGTATTTTTATGATATAGATTGGAAAAGTAAAAGATGCAAATAAAAGTAGATTGAAAGCTTGTATGATAAGAGATAGACCCGGGGGCCATAGCTTTCACTAGTGGCTTCTCTCAAGATAGCATAAGTATTACGGTGGGTGAACAAATTACTGTCGAGCAATTGATAGAAAAGCGAATAATTATGAGATTATCTAGGCATGATCATGTATATAGGCATCATGTCCGTGACAAGTAGACCGACTCCTGCCTGCATCTACTACTATTACTCCACACATCGACTGCTATCCAGCATGCATCTAGAGTATTAAGTTCATAAAGAACAGAGTAACGCATTAAGAAAGATGACATGATGTAGAGGGATAAACTCATGCAATATGATATAAACCCCATCTTTTTATCCTCGATGACAACAATACAATACGTGCCTTGCTGCCCCTGCTGTCACTGGGAAAGGACACCACAAGATTGAACTCAAAGCTAAGCACTTCTCCCATTACAAGAAAGATCAATCTAGTAGGCCAAACCAAACTGATAATTCGAAGAGACTTGCAAAGATAACTTAATCACACATAAAAGAATTCAGAAGAGATTCAGATATTTCTCATAGATAAACTTGACCATAAACCCACAATTCATCGGATCTCGACAAACACACTGCAAAAAGAGTTACATCGAATAGATCTCCAAGAAGATCAAGGAGAACTTTGTATTGAGATTCAAAGAGAGAGAAGAAGCCATCTAGCTAATAACTATGGACCCGAAGGTCTATGGTAAACTACTCACAACTCATCGGAAGGGCCTTGGAGATGATGTAGAGGCCCCTCGTGGTCGATTCCCCCTCCAACAGAGCACCGGCGAAGGCTCCAAGATGGGATCTCGCGGATACAGAAGGTTACGACGGTGGAAATAGTTTTTCATGGTGCTCCTTGATGGTTTTGGGGTACATGGGTATATATAGGAGGAAGAAGTAGGTCAGTGGATGCTCGAGGGGACCACGAGGGTAGGGGGTGCGCCCACCTGTAGGGGGCGCGCCGGGCACCCTCGTGGCCGCCTCCTCTGTTACTTGATGTCCACTCCAAGTCCCCTGGATCACGTTTGTTCCAAAAAGATCGCTCCCGAAGGTTTCATTCCGTTTGGACTCCATTTGATATTCCTTTTCTTTGAAACACTGAAATAGGCAAAAAAACAACAATTCGGGCTGGGCCACCAGTAAGTAGGTTAGTCCCAAAAATGATATAAAAGTGTAAAGTAAAGACCATAAACATCCAAAACGGGTAATATAATAGCATGGAACAATCAAAAATTATAGATACATTGGAGACGTATGAAGGCCGCCTGCACCGCGAGCACCCTCGCCGATCTCCTCGGCGGGATCCGCCTCACCGACGAGCCCGTGCCCGACGCGGGATCGGCCAGCTCCGAGAGCTGCCTCGTCGACCTCCTCGGTAAGCTCCACATCACCAACGAGCTCGCCTCCGACTTGGAGTCCGTCGGCTCCACCGACAAGCCCGTCGAGATGCTCATCGACTCCGACGCGGCAGATGCTGATGCCTACCCCGACCACGTGGAGATCGTCGACGACCCGCTCCCTTCTGCGGAAAACATCACCTGTGCCAGCACCATCACAGAGGTGCTTGTCACTAGTCAGGATGGAGCCTCTGCTGGAGCGGGCCAGGATCCGTTGCAGGCGGCACCACGGGCCCTGTCCGCCCCGGTCGAGGAAGGCGTCGATGGTGCAATGCTGGAAGCATACCGCGTCTCGCTCCTCGATAGCGCCAATAAGTTGGCCGCCATGAGGCACCTCACTGATGCTTACCAACGCGAGATCGACTGTGCCGTAGGCGGCACGCCGGCTGCTGGCGAACCCAGCCGACTGGGCGCAATCCGACAATGCGGCGCATCCATCACTGACATGTCGGGAGCCGATCGCCCAGTCTACGCCACCCCGATGGAGAACCTGCATGCTACCCAGGCGTTGGCAGACGAAGTGGAACACCTGGAAGGCGACGAGAAGCACTGCATGATGGAGCGCCTCCAGCAGCTCCTCGATGCGGCAGCCGCGCAGCAAGCCGGCCGCCGCATGGTGGAACCGGGCGTGCAAGACGAGAATCGTCTCCCTCGCCGCGAGCACGGCGCGACCTCTCGGTCCTCAAATATTGACACCCATGGTCGGAGAGACCCAGATGTAACGCCCCGGTTTCGATGCGCCAGGTGTCTACCAGTTATTCGTCGTTGCTGCCATGTCATTTGCTTGAGTGTTGCATTTCGTCATGTCATCATGTGCATTTCATTTTGCATACGTGTTCGTCTCATGCATCCGAGCATTTTCCCCGTTATCCGTTTCGCAATCCGGCACTCCTATGCCCTCCGGAGTTCCCCTTTTTGCCTCTCGTTGTAAGCGGGTGTTAAATGTTCTCGGAATGGACCGAGTCTTGCGAAGCGGCCTTGGTATAGCACCGGTAGACCGCCTATCAAGTTTCGTGCCATTTGGAGGTCGTTTGGTACTCCAACGGTTAACCGGGTATCCATAAAAGCCTCCTTCTCCTTGCAGCCCAACACCCTTCCAAAGTGGCCCAAAGCCCATCTAACTCCCCTCCATGCTCTCGGTCGTTCGATCACGATCGTGTGGGCGAAAACCGTGCCTCATTTGGACTCTCCTAGCTCCCTCTACCTATTTATATGTGCTCTCCCCGAAAATACCGCAGATCAAACCCTAGCCCCGCTCCCCTCGCGCGCCGGACATGTCCAACCCCGCCAGACATGTCCAGCCTCCACCTCGCTCCGGCCAATCGCGGCCTGCCACGTCACCTCCTCCGTTGCCTCAGCCACTCCCGCACCGCCACGTCACCGCCGCCCGTCCCGTGCGCCGTCGAAGCCCGCGAGGCCCATCGCCGGCCCTCCCCGGGCCCGCGCCCGAGCGCCGCCGCGCCC
>NC_057804.1:338676656-338683578 GCF_018294505.1 Triticum aestivum
GAGAGCCCGACCCACCTCGGCATCTGCGCGTTCAGATCCAGATTCGGATCTCGGAGGTTGACTTTTCCCCTTCCCCGATTTTGCCTGTCCCGAATATTTTGCATAATCATGCCATGTTCATCGCATCGTATCTCTGCATCCGTAGCTCCGTTTTGTGCGTCTAATATGTCAAATTGTTCACCTCAACGAGTAATTCATTTTATTCCATTGCATCATGTTCATTTGAGGTCATCTTGATGCCTGAATCATCGTTGCAAGAGTGCATCATGATGTTGTCTGCTGTCTGTTAACAGAACTTACTCATTTGTCATTTTTGCCATGATTGATGTCTGCATCCTATGAGGTTGATGTCTACATGTGTTTTAATATATGCTATGTCTTCTTTACAGTGGTGTATGCCATGTATTTTTGTGATCAATGTGGTGACTAGCACAATCATGCACACTAGGCATCGTGATGTTGCTGATTTTAGTCCCTGTTCTGCTGTTATCTTGATGCCATGTAAACATGATGCTACAGAGAGATCCATGCATATTTTGAGATACTTCAGTAAGGATGTTTTGAACATATGGTTATGATCTATCCATTCATGCCCCTGTTTGAAATTATGGATTAGTCTAGCATGTCATTTTCGTGCTCTACTTTTGCTTTAAAATGTTTCCTGGCAGATTGTTTACATGTTATTCAATTTTGCCAAGGTTGTTGTACTTGATCCTTGCATGCTATGAACTTGTTCTTGCCTTGGTTTGTTTCATAAACATGTCTTCTTGCTGATGCTATGATTATCTTGTCATGCAATGACTTGTGGTGAGTGAATCGAGCTTGTTAAGTAGGGTACTTACTGTTGCTGTTTTGCTAGACTGAATCTATCATTTCGTGATGCTATGTAAACCTGCTGCTACAAATCATTCTATGCATAATCTGGAGATGTTCACTAAATATGTTTTGTTCTACATGTCATGCTCTATCCATCCATGCCCCTGGTTGCATTTATAGCCTGCTGTAGCTTGTTGTTTTCATGCTCCAAAGTTGCTAAATAATGTTGTTGTCAGCCTGTTAACATTAAGTTCAGTTGTTGCCATGATTGTTGTTAGTGATCCATGCACCTTATGGACTTGCTCTTGCCATGCTTAGCTTCACAAACATGCCTTCTTCCTGTTGGTTTCCTTGCCATGCCATGTATTGCTCTGTGGTGAGTGGTACGAGCTCACCAACATGCCTTCATAATTCTGTTTCTGCCATGTTTGAATCTGTAATTTAACTTGCTATGTTTACATGGGTGCCGTCATATCTTCTGATCCTTTTTGGCTCATGGTCAGTAAGGGACTTTTGTTCTATGAAATTAGTAGGTTCATGCCATGCCTTTGTTTGCCATGATAAGTTCCTGTAACATGTTGCTTGATAGCTCTAAACATTGCAACCTGATATTATTTTCTGCAAATTCTAAACTATTATTATTTGCAATCTTGCCATGTGTGTTTGAGCATGTTCTAGTGATTTCTGGAGATAGATCAGTGTTCACGTTTTGTTATACTTTACCTGTACATCATGCCCATGTCTTTTGTTCTCATGTTAAGGTGCTGTAGCATGTTGTTTTGGTGCTTGCAATATGCCTAGTTGCTGTTTTGGACAACTTGTCCTTTAAACTTGTATAGAGTGCATGTGTTGAACCGTTGCTCCGTTTTGAGTGTGATCTATATGAAACTTGCTTGATTATGCATGTAGTTTCATATTATCATGTTGCATCCATGTTTGAGGTGTTTGCTTGATGTTTGTATGCATTTTGCATCAATGCCATGTTTGACTTGTTTTGCTCATATCGTCTAGGCTGTAGCTCCGAATTAAATGAACTTTATACGTAACTTGACTAGAATCTCGTGTAGATCGTCTTTGTGCATCTTAACTTGCTGTTTAACAACTTCAACTTAATGTTTGTTTAGATCTGGACCAATTTCGAAATATGCATATGAGGACTTACCGGAATTGTTATATGTTGTTCCCGGCCTCATTTAAACTTGCCTTGATGTGTTGTTCTTGTTTGCATCATCTCTTGCCATGAGTAGCTTCATGTAGTGTCTTGCATCATACTTGTATTGTGCATCATGCCTTGTTCATGCGTGGTGTGTTTACCATGTTGTGTGCTTCTTCCCGAGAGTTCCCGTTTCGTTGCGATCGTGAGAATTCGTTCGTCTATGCTTGGTTCGTCTTCATGGCTTCATCTTCTTCATGGACTCGTTCTTCTTCTTAGCGGGATTTCAGGCAAGATGACCGCTACCCTGGATCTCAGTACTATCATTGCTATGCTATTTGCTTCGTTCTATCGCTTTGCTGCGCTACCTATCACCTGTTTATCAAGCCTCCCATATTGCCATGAACCTCCAACCTTTGACACCTTTCCTATGCAAACCATTGTTTGGCTATGTTACCGCTTTGCTCAGCCCCTCTTATAGCGTTGCTAGTTGCAGGTGAAGTTGAAGATTGCCCATGATGGACATGATTATGTTGGGATATCACAATATCTCATATTATTAATGCATCTATATATTTGGTAAAGGGTGGAAGGCTTGGCCTTATGCCCGGTGTTTTGTTCCACTCTTGCCGCCCTAGTTTACCAGTGTTATGTTCCCGGATTTTGCGTTCATTACGCGGTCGGGTGATTTATGGGACCCCCTTGACAGTTCGCTTTGAATAAAACTCCTCCAGCAAGGCCCAACATTGGTTTTACCATTTGCCTCACCACCACCTATATTTCCCTTGGGAGTAATCAACCCAAGGGTCATCTTTATTACAACCCCCCCGGGCCAATGCTTGTCTAAGTGTTGGTCCAAACTAGAGCACCGTGCGGGACCATCCCTTGGCAACTTGGGTTACGTCAGTACCTGTACGCTTAGCTTATCCGGTGTTGCCCTGAGAACGAGATATGTGCAGCTCCTATCGGGATTGTCGGTGCATCGGGCGGTCTTGCTGGTCTTGTATTACCATTGTCGAAATGTCTTGTAAACCAGGATTCCGAGTCTGATCGGGTCTTCCTGGGAGAAGGTATATCATTCGTTGATCGCGAGAGCTTGTCATGGGCTAAGTTGGGACACCCCTGCAGGGTATAATCTTTTGAAAGCCGTGCCTGCGGTTATAGGCAGATGGGAATTTGTTAATGTCCGGTTGTAGATAACTTGACTCCAGATCCGAATTAAAACGCATCAACCGCGTGTGTAGCCGTGATGGTCTCTTCTCGGCGGAGTCCGGGAAGTGAACACGGTTTTGGGTTATGTTTGACGTAAGTAGGAGTTCAGGATCACTTCTTGATCATTACTAGTTGACGACCGTTCCGCTTGCTCTCTTCTCGCTCTTATTTGCGTATGTTAGCCACCATATCATGCTTAGTCGCTGCTGTAACCTCACCACTTTACCCCTTCCTTTCCCATTAAGCTTTGCTAGTCTTGATACACATGGTAATGGGATTGCTGAGTCCTCGTGGCTCACAAATTACTACAACCACAGTTGCAGGTACATGTTTTGCGATGATCATGACGCGAGAGCGATGCTTGCTTGCGTTGAGTCCTTCTTCTGCTTTTTCGATCAGGGGATAGGTTCCAGGTCGGCAGCCTGGGCTAGCAGGGTGGATGTCGTTTGAGTTTCTGTTTGTGTTTCATCCGTAGTCGGGTGATGCTCTTATGTATTGTGATGTTGTATTCATGTGGCATTGTATGCCTCTTGTATGTATCCCCATCTATTATGTAATGTTGATGTAATGATATTCACCTTGCAAAAGCGTTTCAATATGCGGGTCTATCCTTGGTGGGACCTTCGAGTTCCTTTTGGATAGGGTCGCATATTGGGCGTGACAAGTTGGTATCAGAGCCTCGACCGACCCTAGGAGCCCCCCTTGATTGATCGTGTAGTTTGGCCATTGTTGAGTCTAGAAGAAAACTGTTTTCGGAGTCTAGTTATATCGGAGAGTAGGAATTCTTTTTACTCCTCTGCCCCTTTGTCGCTCTGGTAAGGAATCTTGTCGTAGGTGTTTTGAATTACTCCTCTTCCCTTTCAAATTTTCTTTAGGATCACGCAGTTGGTTTTCCGATCGTTGGTTCTCAGCTCTTTTGATCCGGTGCTTGTCTCGTCAAGTTGACTCGAGCCTCTTCATCTTTGCCAAGTTCAACCCTCAGTTGTTTTGTTTTCCCACCCGCCCACCCTTTTTCTTCTCGGAACCGGAGTCCGTAATCGAGTATCCATCATACTCGTGCGAAGTTTTTGCTCTCTCTCCTCAATGATTTCAAGCGGTGTTTTCTCTTCAAGATATTCATCGATTTCCCCTTCCAAGTTGCCATTGTTTTCCCGCCGTCCCACCCTTTTTCTTCCTGGAGTATGAATCTCTTTCGACCATCAATTTCACTCGTGCGAAACCCCTTCAGTCTTTCGTCAATTGTTTCAACCGGTGATTTCTTATCTAGTTCGTCATTCTTCATCTCTTTCTTCTCCGGTGGACTCAATTGAAGTTTTTCGGTGTTGATCATATTCTTTTCCTCGGCTCAAGTGTTTTCCCTGCTCGTTCGCCTCGCGCCAGTTTATCCTTCCGGAGTGCTCAAGACATCCCAGGAGATTCGTCTGTGTTCCAATTAATTCGAGGTTGTCACTTTATTCAAATATTTCAATTGTTCCGGTGCATCATCTATCTGTTCAACATCCTGTTCCAACGGTGTTTTCTCTTAAGTGGGCCCTAACCCACAGGTCCTTTCCCAGGATCTTACCTGACTCTTCTAATTCCCTCGGAGTTATTCTCAAATTCTTTTCAAGTGTGACATAAGAATGAATTTCATCAGTCAGATGCCTTTCCAAGATCGCGTTCAAATTCTTTTCATTGTTGGCTCAACCTCTTCGCTTTTCATTCTACCGGAGTACCTCAGTAATTTTGGTGGTGTTTTCTTGTCGTCATTTGAAGATCGAAGAAGAGTTTTTCCTCTAAATCTTGTCCGTTCTCTTGAAGTTTCGTGGTTCTAGCTTCATGTTATCAGTCTCGATTTATTCTATTTGTCAGATATTCCTTTTCTTACCCATCCGGAGTATGTCAGTAGTTGTTTTCCTGTTTCTTTTCACCGGAGGCCATTGTTCCAGAAGAATTCTTAGTCCTCTCATTCCAGCTACCGTTATCCAATTATCCCGGTGCTTCGTTCAAGTGTTCTTTAATCAGCTCGTGATCTCTTTGTTCTTTTGCATCTAAATCCCCTCAAACATATTTGTTCTTCTAATTCTTCCCGGTGATTCATTCTCGCTCGTCAGTCATTTTCGAATTCTTACGATGGTTCCTTCAGATTTTTTTTCCTTTGTTATCATTTTAATCCATTCGTTCTTTCCAATCCTACCGGTGGTTCATGAAGACCGTCTCAAGTTTGTGATATGTCACTTCTCAATTCTTTTCAAGAAGAATAAGTAGTATGCAAAAATCCATTGTTTATCATTAGTTTAATTTGATGAAGGATAAGCATACAATAAATCTTATTCTTATTTTATCCAAGTGAGTAATCCCTTCCTTCGGAGTTTGTTCTTAATGAATAAATTATAGTTCCAAGCGTTTTTCATCTTTTCTTTTCCAGAGTTCAATTTCCTCGGTCATTTCGTCGGAACCTCCATCTAAATCATCGCAAGCTTTAATCTTATTCTTTCATCCTTCATTCTATCTCATCATCCTATTGTTACCGGAGTTCTTCATGGTGGTTCTTCATGATTTAATTCATTCTTTCAAGAGTTCATCAAGTTTTGTTGGTGGAGTTCAAGTATCTTTTCTTTTCCAGTCTTGAAGAGCTAATAATTCTTCATTTTCTTCTGAAGTGAAGTTTTGCATTTCTTCGTTCTTCTCAGATATTCAAATTCGTTAAACCCTTCCTTCTAAGTTCTTTTCATCCAAATTCTCTCAATTCTTCCGGAGGCTTTGCGTTGTTCATCTCGTCAAGTGTCATTCTATCTTGTGAAGTTCATGTTCTATTCCTCCATGTTTCAACCGGAGTGCTGCCTAAATTCTTCCATTCTATTCCTTTTCTTATTTCGTTCTAACTGGAGTGGTTTCTAGTCTATCTGATTCCGTGAGCTTTCGATTCTCGACATTCTCGTCGTTCCTCTCTTCTTCTCGAGTGCTCTCAATTCGTTGCTTCTTATCTTGAGTTCTTGTTTCACCTCATCCCTTATTCCCTTCCGTCTCGGTCCTAAGATCTCGGGATGAGATCTCTTGTTAGTGGAGGAGTGTTGTAACGCCCCGATTTCGATGCGCCAGGTGTCTGCCAGTTATTCGTCGTCGCTGCCATATCATTTGCTTGCGTGTTGCATTTCATCATGTCATCATGTGCATTTCATTTTGCATACGTGTTCGTCTCATGCATCCGAGCATTTTTCCCGTTGTCCATTTCGCAATCCGGCACTCCTATGCCCTCCGGAGTTCCCCTTTTTGCCTCTCGTTGTAAGCGGGTGTTAAACATTCTCGGAATGGACCGAGTCTTGCCAAGCGGCCTTGGTATAGCACCGGTAGACCGCCTGTCAAGTTTCGTGCCATTTGGAGGTCGTTTGGTACTCCAACGGTTAACCGGGTAACCGTAAAAGCCTCCTTCTTCTTGCAGCCCAACACCCTTCCAAAGTGGCCCAAAGCCCATCTAACTCCCCTCCATGCTCTCGGTCGTTCGATCACGATCGTGTGGGCGAAAACCATGCCTCATTTGGACTCTCCTAGCTCCCTCTACCTATTTATATGTGCTCTCCCCGAAAATACCGCAGATCAAACCCTAGCCCCGCTTCCCTCGCGCGTCGGACATGTCCAACCCCGCCAGACATGTCCAGCCTCCACCTCGCTCCGGCCAATCGCGGCCTGCCACGTCACCTCCTCCGCCGCCTCATCCACTCCCAAGCCACCATGTCACCGCCGCCCGTCCCGCACGCCGCC
>NC_057804.1:338684198-338709611 GCF_018294505.1 Triticum aestivum
CGCCTCGCCTTTGCCGACCCCGCGCCCGAAGCGCCTCCGCCGCCCGGTCTCCTCCCCGACGCCGGCCGCCTCCGCTGACCTCCCCGGCAACCTCCCGCGGCCATCTCCGGTGAGAGCCCGGCCCGCCTCGGCATCCGCGCCGTTCAGATCCAGATTCGAATCTCGGAGGTTGACTTTTCCCCTTCCCCGATTTTGCCTAAGTCCTGTATATTTTGCATAATCATGCCATGTTCATCGCATCGTATCTCTGCATCCGTAGCTCCATTTTGTGCGTGTAATATGTCATATTATTCGACTCAACGAGTACTTCATTTTATTCCATTTCATCATGTTCATTTGAGGTCATCTTGATGCCTGAATCATTGTTGCAAAAGTGCTTCATGATGTTGTCTGCTGTCTGTTAACAGAACTTACTCATTTGTCATTTTTGCCATGATTGATGTGTGCATCCTATGAGGTTTATGTCTACATGTGTTTTGATCTATGCTATGTCTTGTATGCCATGTATTTTTGTGATCAATGTGGTGACTAGCACAATCATGCAAACTAGGCATCGTGATGTTGCTGATTTTAGTCCCTGTTCCGCTGTTATTTTGATGCCATGTAAACATGATGCTACAGAGAGATCCATGCATATTTTGAGATACTTCAGTAAGAATATTTTGAACATATGGTTATGATCTATCCATTCATGCCCCTGTTTGAAATTATGGAGTAGTCTAGCATGTTTCCTGGCAGATTGTTTACATGTTATGCAATTTTGCCAAGGTTGTTGTAGTTGATCCTTGCATGCTATGAACTTGTTCTTGCCTTCGTTTGTTTCATAAACATGTCTTCTTGCTGATGCTATGCTTATATTGTCATGTAATGACTTGTGGTGAGTGAATCGAGCTTGTTAAGTAGGGTACTTGCTGTTGCTGTTTTGCTAGGCTGAATCTGTCATTTCATGATGCTATGTAAACCTGCTGCTACAAATCATTCTATGCATAATCTGGAGATGTTCACTAAATATGTTTTGTTCTACATGTCATGCTCTATCCATCCATGCCCCTGGTTGCATTTATAGCCTGCTGTAGCTTGTTGTTTTCATGCTCCAAAGTTGCTAAATAATGTTGCTGTCAGCCTGTTAACATTAAGTTCAGTTGTTGCCATGATTGTTTTTAGTGATCCATGCACCTTATGGACTTGCTCTTGCCATGCTTAGCTTCACAAACATGCCTTCTTACTGTTGGTTGCCTTGCCATGCCATGCATTGCTCTGTGGTGAGTGGTACAAGCTCACCAACATGCCTTCATAATTCTGTTTCTGCCATGTTTGAATCTGTAATTTAACTTGCTATGTTTACATGGGTGCCGTCATATCTTCTGATCCTTTTTGGCTCATGGTCAGTAAGGGACTTTTGTTCTATGCAATTAGTAGGTTCATGCCATGCCTTTGTTTTCCATGATAAGTTCCTGTAACATGTTGCTTGATAGCTCTAAACATTGCAACCTGATGTTATTTTCTGCAAAGTCTGAACTATTATTATTTGCAATCTTGCCATGTGTGTTTGAGCATGTTCTAGTGATTTCTGGAGATAGATCAACGTTCACGTTTTGTTATGCTTTACCTGCATCATGCCCATGTCTTTTGTTCTCATGTTAAGGTGCTGTAGCATGTTGTTTTGGTGCTTGCAATATGCCTAGTTGCTGTTTTGGACAGCTTGTCCTTTAAACTTGTATAGAGTGCATGTGTTGAACCGTTGCTCCGTTTTGAGTGTGCTCTATATGAAACTTGCTTGATTTTGCATGTAGTTTCATATTATCATGTTGCATCCATGTTTGAGGTGTTTGCTTGATGTTTGTATGCATTTTGCATCAATGCCATGTTTGACTTGTTTTGCTCATATCATCTAGGCCGTAGCTCCAAATTAAATGAACTTTATACGTAACTTGACTAGAATCTCGTGTAGATCGTCTTTGTGCATCTTAACTTGCTGTTTAACAACTTCAACTTAATGTTTGTTCAGATCTGAACCAATTTCGAAATATGCATATGAGGACTTACCGGAATTGTTATATGTTGTTCCCGGCCTCATTTAAACTTGCCTTGATGTGTTGTTCTTGTTTGCATCATCTCTTGCCATGAGTAGCTTCATGTAGTCCTATCTTGCATCATACTTGTATTGTGCATCATGCCTTGTTCATGTGTGGTGTGTTTACCATGTTGTGTGCTTTTTCTCGATAGTTCCCGTTTCGTTGCGATCGTGAGGATTCGTTCGTCTACGCTTGGTTTGTCTTCATGGCTTCATCTTCTTCATGGACTCGTTCTTCTTCCTAGCGGGATTTCAGGCAAGATGACCGCTACCCTGGAGATTTCAGGCAAGATGACCGCTACCCTGGATCTCACTACTATCATTGCTATGCTAGTTGCTTCGTTCTATCGCTTTGCTGCGCTACCTATCACCTGTTTATCAAGCCTCCCATATTGCCATGAACCTCCAACCTTTGACACCTTTCCTATGCAAACCATTGTTTGGCTATGTTACCGCTTTGCTCAGCCCCTCTTATAGCGTTGCTAGTTGCAGGTGAAGTTGAAGATTGCCCCATGATGGACAGGATTATGTTGGGATATCACAATATCTCTTATATTATTAATGCATCTATATATTTGGTAAAGGGTGGAAGGCTCGGCCTTATGCCTGGTGTTTTGTTCCACTCTTGCCGCCCTAGTTTCCGTCATACCGGTGTTATGTTCCCGGATTTTACGTTCCTTACGCGGTCGGGTGATTTATGGGACCCCCTTGACAGTTCGCTTTGAATAAAACTCCTCCAGCAAGGCCCAACATTGGTCTTACCATTTGCCTCACCACCACCTATATTTCCCTTGGGAGTAATTAACCCAAGGGTCATCTTTACTACAACGCCCCCGGGCCAATGCTTGTCTAAGTGTTGGTCCAAACTAGAGCACCGTGCGGGACCATCCCTTGGCAACTTGGGTTACGTCGTTACTTGTACGCTTAGCTTATCCGGTGTTGCCCTGAGAACGAGATATGTGCAGCTCCTATCGGGATTGTCGGTGCATCGGGCGGTCTTGCTGGTCTTGTTTTACCATTGTCGAAATGTCTTGTAAACCGGGATTCCGAGTCTGATCGGGTCTTCCTGGGAGAAGGTATATCCTTCGTTGATCGTGAGAGCTTGTCATGGGCTAAGTTGGGACACCCCTGCAGGGTATAATCTTTCGAAAGCCGTGCCTGCGGTTATAGGCAGATGGGAATTTGTTAATGTCCGGTTGTAGATAACTTGACACCAGATCCGAAATTAAACACATCAACCGCGTGTGTAGTCGTGATGGTCTCTTCTCGGCGGAGTCCGGGAAGTGAACACGGTTTTGGGTTATGTTTGACGTAAGTAGGAGTTCAGGATCACTTCTTGATCATTACTAGTTGACGACCGTTCTGCTTGCTCTCTTCTCGCTCTTATTTGCGTATGTTAGCCACCATATCGTGCTTAGTCGCGGCTGCAACCTCACCACTTTACCCCTTCCTTTCCCATTAAGCTTTGCTAGTCTTGATACCCATGGTAATGGGATTGCTGAGTCCTCGTGCCTCACAGATTACTACAACCACAGTTGCAGGTACATGTTATGCGATGAACATGACGCGAGAGCGATGTTTGCTTGTTTTGGAGTTCTTCTTCTGCTTCTGCTTCGATCAGGGGATAGGTTCTAGGTCGGCAGCCTGGGCTAGCAGGGTGGATGTCATTTGAGTTTCTGTTTGTGTTTCATCCGTAGTCGGGTGATGCTCTTATGTATTGTGATGTTGTATTCATGTGGCATTATATGCCTCTTGTATGTATCCCCATCTATTATGTAATGTTGATGTAATGATATCCACCTTGCAAAAGCGTTTCAATATGCGGGTCTATCCTTGGTGGGACCTTCGAGTTCCTTTTGGATAGGGTCGCATATTGGGCGTGACACCAGAGCCGGCTGCCAGCCACAGTCGGCGCACCCACATCACGATCGAGCATTATCGAGATGGCCGCCCGCGAGCATTGGAACGACTGGACGACCTCCCACCTCCCCCACGCGGGGAGAGGCGTGCTTCCCCATTGCCTGTTGAGCATCCGACTCTCAGAGGCCAGTTGGGCCCCCGCGAAGGAGTCGGAGAGAATGACGCCCGCCAGCAGATCGATCGACTTGCACGATCTCTGGCGGTGGAAGAGGAAGATGCAGTCGGCCCGCCTTGTTTCGGCCCCCGCATACACGACGAGCCCTTTCCCAAAGGGTTATCGCTCCCATGAGACACCCCCAAGTACAACGACCCCGTGAAGATGGAGGACTGGCTGGTCGACTACTCCACAACCGTCAACATAGCAAACGGCAACAAGCGTGTTGCTGTGAAGTATGTTCCGCTCATGCTCCAGGGCACGGCCCGAACATGGCTGAACAACCTCAAGCCGTACAGCGTCAACAGTTGGCTAGATTTTGCTGAAGTCTTCATCCGCAACTTCACCAGCACCTACAAGCGGCCGCCCAAGCCTCGCCAACTCTCCATGTGCGTCCAAGGCCCGACTGAGTCCACCCGCGACTACTTAACACGTTGGGGTGAGCTGCGCAACTCCTGCGAATCGAAGGGGTGCACGAGGTGCATGCCATAATATACTTCACTGCCGGATGCAGAGAAGGCACCCTACTCAAGCACAAGCTCCTCTGCGACGAACCGGCCACCCTAGACGAATGCTGATCATAGCGGACAAGTACGCTATGGCCGACTCCTCCATGAAGTCAGAGCTCCGAGTGGACACGTCCGGGAAGGTGCTCCCTCCGGCTCCCCAAACGCCGGCTGGTGACACCAACCGGCGCCAGCCGAACGACAACAAGCGCAAGGCCCAGCAGCCGGCTTCCAACAGCCGGCACGTAGCAGCAATCAAAGATCAGCAGCCGGCTGGATGACCCTCCCCCAAGCGTCACCGGAGCGGCAAGGGAGCATGGCTGCATGCCTTCTCCTTCGAGCAGGCCCTCGACACCCCATGCAAGTTCCACAGTGGTGCAAAGCCATCCAACCACACTACTCGGAAGTGCAACTTGCTCGCTCGAATCGCCAAGGGCGAGGCCCTCCCGCCTCCTCCACCAGCCGACTCGGCAGCTCCGTCCGCTCAGCAGCCGGCAGCTCGACCTGTCGGTGCCATCCAAGATGAGTTCCCTGAAGAACATGCCACCCACGTCGTCTTCACAAGTGAAGCCGGCAACAAGCACATCAAACGGCAGCAGCACCGAGAGGTGAACGCTGTCAGCTCAGAGGTTCCCACCCGCATGCACTGGTCCGAGAGGCCCATCACCTGGAGCCAAGCTGACCACCCGGCTGTGATGCCCTCTCCGGGTTCATACGCCTTGGTGCTAGAAGCAACCTTTGAAATGGAGAGGCGGACTTGCCGTTTCGGCCGAGTTCTGATAGATGGCGGTAGTAGCATCAACATCCTGTACCGCGAGACCATGGAGCGGTTGGGCATCAAGGCCAAGCAGCTTCAGCCAAGCCGGACCGTCTTCCATGGCATAGTTCTCGGCCTTTCCTGCTCTCCAATCGGCAAGATCAAGATTGATGTCCTCTTCAGCGACAGGGACCACTTCCCGCGAGCCAATCTGGTTCGAGGTGGTCGACCTAGACAACCCCTACCATGAGCTCTTGGGCCGCCCTGCGTTGGCCAAGTTCATGATGATCCCACACTACGCCTACCTGAAGGCCAAGATGCCGGGCACCAATGGCATCATCACCATTGCCGGCGACTACCAGAGGTCGCTAGATTGCACTGCCGCCAGCAACCGGCTGGCCGAATCCCTCGTCATCACTCAAGAAAAGCATCTCCTTGATGGGATGGTAGCCATCGCCAACGAGAAGCCGGCCGTGCCGACTGATCCCAAGGAGACGGAAGTAGGGGCCTCCTTCCAGCCGGCCAAAGAGACCAAGCGGATCCCCCTGGGCCCGGTGCACCCGGAGAGGTTCGCTGTCGTAGGCACTGGCCTCGACAGCAAATAGGAAGCCCAGCTCGTCGATTTCCTCCGTGAGAATCGAGACATCTTCGCATGGTCCCCCAAAGACATGCCGAGTGTCCCGACGGATTTTGCCAAGCGCAAACTGCACGTGAGGCCGGATGCCAAGCCGGTCAAGCAACCCCTCCGCCGGCTATCAGAAGAGAAGAGAAGGATTGTTGGTGAACAAATTGCCCGACTTCTAGCAGCCGGCTTCATCATGGAAGTTTTCCACCTGGACTGGCTTGCCAACCCGGTCCTAGTCTTGAAGAAAAACAACAAGTGGCGCATGTGCATTGACTATACTAGCCTCAGCAAAGCCCGCCCCAAAGATATGTTTGCTCTGCCTCGGATAGATCAAGTGATTGACTCCACAGCTGGATGCGAGCTGCTGTCTTTCCTTGACGCCTACTCCGGCTACCACTAGATCAAGCTGGATCCGGCTGATCGCCTGAAGACCGCCTTCATCACACCATTCGGTGCTTTCTGTTACATCACCAAGACATTCGGCTTGAGAAATACCGGCGCCACCTTCCAATGCTGTGTGCAGAAGTGCTTATTGAAGCAACTCGGACGCAATGCACACGTCTATGTGGACGACATTGTGGTGAAGACGAAGAAGTGTGGTACTCTGATGGAAGACCTCAAGGAGACCTTTGAGAACCTGCGCCGTTTCAACATCAAGGTCAACCCGGAGAAGTGTGTCTTTGGTGTACCAGCCGGCCAGCTCCTTGGCTTCCTCGTCTCAGAACGAGACATCGAGTGCAACCCCATGAAGATCAAGGCCATCGAGCGGATGGAGAAACCCACCAAGCTGCGTGACGTCCAAAAGTTCACCGGGTGCCTGGCATCCCTCAGCTGCTTCTTCAGTCAGCTGGGCGAGAAGGCACTCCCTCTATACCAGCTCATGAAGAAAACAACTTGCTTTGAGTGGAACAACCAGGCGGACACCGCCTTCCTCTAGCTCAAGCGCATGATGTCCATGCCGCCTATCCTGGCGGCTCTGGCTGCCAAAGAGCCCATGCTCCTCTACATCGCCGCCACCAACCGAGTCATCAGCATGGTGATCGTCGTCGAGCGTCCAGAAGGCGGAAAGGTCTAGTCGGTCCAGAGGCCAGTGTACTACCTGAGCGAGGTCCTGTCCGCCTCCAAGCAGAACTACCCCATTACCAAAAAAGGTGCTACGGCGTGTACTTTGCTGCCAAGAAGCTGAAGCAATATTTCCTAGAGCACTCCATCACGGTTGTCTGCACCTCCCCCCTTGCCGAGATCATGGGTAACAGAGATGCTTCAGGCTGAGTGGCCAAGTGGGCCATCGAGCTGGCTCCCTACACCATCCTCTACCAGCCCCGCACCGCCATCAAGTCCCAAGTGCTCGCCGACTTCCTCGTCAACTAGGCCGAGTCCTAGTACCTGCCACCAGCGCCAAATTCGATGCATTGGCGGATGCACTTTGATGGCTCAAAGATGCGCACCGGCTTGGGAGCCGACATCGTCCTCACTTCTCCCAAAGGCGACAAGCTGAAGTATACACTGCAGATCTACTTCACCGCCTCCAACAACGTAGCGAGTACGAGTCGCTCATCTTCGGGCTCCGGCTGGCCAAAGAAATCGGCATCCGCCGCATCCTCTGCTACGGTGACTCAAACTTGGTGGTCCGACCATCGTTTGGCAACTGGGATGCCAAGGACACCAACATGGCAAGCTACCGCTTCCTTGACCAGTAGATGAGCGGACACTTCGATGGATGTGAATTCATTCATGTACCACGAGCCGACAACGATGCAACAAACACCCTCGCCCGCATTGGCTCCACCCGGTAGGCCATACTGGCCGGTGTCTCCTTGAGTGCCTGCGCAAGCCGTCTATCAAACCCTCGCCGAAGTCCGACTCCATCTTCATGCCGGCTGACCCCGGGGCAGTCGGGTCCGGCTCGGGGACTTCAACAGCTGGCCCGGGGACTTCAGCAGTCGGTGCAGGGACTTCACAAGGTGGCCAGGGGGCTGCAGCACCAGCACCCGGCCCGGAAGCTCCAGCAGGCGGCTCAGGGGCTGCTACAGTCGGCCCGGGGACTTCATCGGCACCATCAGGAGCTGCCGGATCCAGCTCGCCGCCTCCCAACCTGTCCTCCCTCGTACTGGTCGTTGTATTCACAGTAATGGCGGCCCCGTCTTGGGCGCAGCCCATCCGCGACTATCTGGTCAGCTATGTGCTACCAACCAAGCAAGTGTTAGCCCGACAGATCTAGCGCCGAGCAGGCGCCTACACCATCGTCAACGGAGAGCTCGCCAGGTGGAGCGTGACCGATGTTTATCAGCGCTGTGTGGAGCCGGAGAAAGGCATGGAAATCATCAGAGGTATCCATCAAGGCGAATGTGGACACCATGCCGCCTCCAGGTCCCTCGTAGCCAAATCCTTCCGCCATGGTTTCTTCTGGCTGACTGCTTTGGACGATGCCAAAGAGTTGGTCAAGAAGTGCAAAGGATGCCAAAAGTTCAGCACCAAGCAACACTAGCCGGCCCCCGCCCTCAAGACCATCTCCATCACCTGGCCATTTGCTGTGTGGGGTTGCTACGTCTTGAGCTTGCGTTGGTTTTCCTCGAAGAGGAGAGGGTGATGCAGCAAAGTGTAGCGTAAGTATTTCCCTCAGTTTTGAGAACCAAGGTATCAATCCAGTAGGAGGCTCCTCAAAAGTCCCACGCACCTACACAAACAAACTGAGAACTCACAACCAACGCAATAAAGGGGTTGTCAATCCCTTCACGGCCACTTGCGAAAGTGAGATATAATAAAGATAGTATGATAAGATAAATATATTTTTGCTATTTTATAATATAGATGCAAAAAGTTAAGATGCAAATAAAGGTAGATTGAAAACAAATATGATAAGAGATAGACCCGGGGGCCATAGGTTTCACTAGAGGCTTCTCTCAAGATAGCATATGTAATATGGTGGGTGAACAAATTACTTTCGAGCAATTGATAGAAAAGCGCATAGTTATGAGATTATCTAGGCATGATCATGTATATAGGCATCATGTCCATAACAAGTAGACCGACTCCTGCCTGCATCTACTACTACTACTCCACACATCGACCGCTATCCAGCATGCATCTAGAGTATTAAGTTCATAAGAACAGAGTAACGCATTAAGCAAGATGACATGATGTAGAGGGATAAACTCATACAATATGATATAAACCCCATCTTGTTATCCTCGATGGCAACAATACAATACGTGCCTTGCAACCCTTTTTGTCACTGGGTAAGGACACCGCAAGATTGAACCCAAAGCTAAGCACTTCTCCCATGGGAAGAAAGATCAATCTAGTAGGCCAAATCCAAACTGATAATTCGAAGAGACTTGCAAAGATAACTCAATCATACAAAAAATAATTCAGAGAAGATTCAAATATTATTCATAGATAAACTTGATCATAAACCCACAATTCATCGGATCTTGACAAAGACACTGCAAAAAGAGTTTACATCGAATAGATCTCCACAAGAGAGGGGGAGAACATTGTATTGAGATCCACAAAGAGAGAAGAAGCCATCTAGCTAATAACTATGGACCCGTAGGTCTGTGGTAAACTACTCACAACTCATCGAAGGGGCAAGGATGTTGATGTAGAGGCCCTCCGTGGTTGATTCCCCCTCCGGCAGAGTGTCGGCGAAGGCTCCAAGATGGGATCTCGCGGATATAGAAGGTTACGGCGGTGGAAATTGTGTTTCGTGGTGCTCCTGGATGTTTTCGGGGTATGTAGGTATATATAGGAGGAAGAAGTACGTCGGTGGCTGCCTGAGGGGCCCATGAGACAGGGGGCGTGGCCTACAGGGGGGAAGGGGGGCGGCCCCCTATCTTGTGGGGCCCTTGGAGGCTGCTTGACTTGCACTCCAAGCTCTCCGGATCACGTTTGTTCCAAAAATCACGCTCCCGAAGCTTTCATTCCGTTTGGACTCCGTTTGATATTCCTTTTCTTCGAAATACTGAAATAGGCAAAAAAACAGCAATATGGGTTGGGCCTCCGGTTAGTAGGTTAGTCCCAAAAATGATATAAATGTGTAAAATAAAGCCCATAAACATCCAAAAGGGGTAATATAATAGCATGGAACAATAAAAAATTATAGATACATTGGAGACGTATCAAGCATCCCCAATCTTAATTCCTGCTCGTCCTCGAGTTGGTAAATGATAAAAAGAGAATTTTTGATGTGGAATGCTACCTAGCATAATTCATAATGTATTTTTCTTTATTGTGGCATGAATGTTCAGATCCAAATGAATACAAAATAAAAGTTCATATTGACATAAGAAATAGTAATACTTCAAGCATACTAATCAAAGTAATCATGTCTTCTCAAAATAACATGGCTAAAGAAAGTTATCCCTACAAAATCATATAGTCTGGCTATGCTCTATCTTCATCACACAAAGTATTTAATCATGCACAACCCCGATGACAAGCCAAGCAATTGTTTCATACTTTAATAATCTCAAACTTTTTCAACTTTCACGCAATACATGAGCGTGAGCCATGGACATAGCACTATATGTGGAATAAAATTGTGGTTGTGGAGAAGACAAAAAGGAGAAGATAGTCTCACATCAACTAGGCATATCAACGGGCTATGGAGATGCCCATTAATAGATATCAATGTGAGTGAGTAGGGATTGCCATGCAATGGATGCACTAGAGCTATAAATATATGAAAGCTCAACAAAGGAAACTAAGTGGGGTGCATCCAACTTGCTTGCTCACGAAGACCTAGGGCACTTTTGAGGAAAGCCCATCATTGGAATATACAAGCCAAGTTCTATAATGAAAAATTCCCACTAGTATATGAAAGTGACAACATATGAGACTCTCTATCATGAAGATCATGGTGCTATTTTGAAGCACAAGTGTGGAAAAAGAGATAGTAGCATTGTCCCTTATCTCTTTTTCTCTCATTTTTTTCTTTTTTTTTCTTTGGCCTTTTTTTTTCTTTGGCCTTTCTCTTTTTTTTTCCTTTTTTTCCTTTTTGTAAAGTGCGAAGTCTCATCCCGACTTGTGGGGGAATCATAGTCTTCATCATCCTTTCCTCACTAGGACAATGCTCTAATAATGAAGATCATCACACTTTTATGGATTTACAACTCAAAGCTAGAACAAGATATGACTCTATATGAATGCCTCCGGCTGTGTACCGGGATATGCAATGAATCAAGAGCAACATGTATGAAAATTATGAAAGTGGCCTTGCCAAAAATACAATGTCAACTACATGATCATGCAAAAATCAATATGACAAAAGTAATGCGTGTCATATGAACATAACAGTGGAAAGTTGCATGGCAATATATCTCGGAATGGCTATGGAAATGCCATAATAGGTAGGTATGGTGGCTGTTTTGAGGAAGGTAAATGGTGGGCATATGGTACCGGCGAAAGTTGCGCGGTACAAGAGAGGCTAGCAATGGTGGAAGGGTGAAAGAGTGCGTATAATCCATGGACTCAAAATTAATCAAAAGAACTCATATACTTGTTGCAAAAATTTAGAAGTCATCAAAAACCAAAGCACTACGCGCATGCTCCTAGGGGGATAGATTGGTAGAAAAATACCATCGCTCGTCCCCGACCACCACTCATAAGGAAGACAATAAATAAATAAAATTGTGCTCTAACTTCATCACAAAGCGGTTCACCATACGTGCATGCTACGGGAATCACAAACTTCAACACAAGCATTCTTTAAATTCATAATCACTCAACTAGCATGACTTTAATATCACTACCTCCATATCTCAAAACAATTATCAAGCATCAAATTGATCATAGCATCCAATTCACTTTCTATGATAGTTCTTATTATACCCAACTTGGATGCTCATCATTCTAGGACCAACTTTATGATCATAGCAAATACCATGCTGTTCTAAAATACTCTCAAAATAATATAAGTGAAGCATGAGATACTAGCAATTTCTTCAAAATAAAGACACCACCGTGCTCTAAAAGATATAAGTGAAGCACGAGAGCAAAAACTATCAAGCTCAAAAGATATAAGTGAAGCACATAGAGTATTCTAGCAAATCCTAATCAAATAGGCTTCTCCCAAAATGTGTATACAGCAAGGATGATTGTGGTAAACTAAAAAGCAAAGACTAATATAATAGACGATGCTCTAAGCAAAACACATATCATGTGGCGAATAAAAATATAGCTCCAAGTAAAGTTACCAATGAACGAAGACGAAAGAGGGGATGCCTTCCCGGGGCATCCCCAAGCTTAGGCTTTTGGCTATCCTTGAATATCTTGGGGTGCCATGGGCATCCCCAAGCTTAGTCTCTTGCCACTCCTTATTCCATAGTCCATAAAAGCTTTATCCAAAACTTGAAAACTTCACAACACAAAACTCAACAGGAAATCTTATAAGCTCCGTTAGTGAAAGAAAACAAAACCACCACATAAGGTACTGCAATGAACTCATTATTTATTTATATTTGTGTTAAACCCACTGTATTCCAGCTTCTTTATGGTTTATAAACTAATTTACTAGCCATAGATGCATTGAAATAAGCAAACAACACACGAAAAACAGAATCTGTCAAAACAGAACAGTCTGTAGCAATCTGCAACTAACGCAAACTTCTGGAACTCTAAAAATCCTACAAAAATAGTAAGTCCTGGACAATTTGTCTATTGAACAACAGCAAAAAGAATCAACGCAAAATCACGTTCCTGTGATTTAACAAAATTATATTCGTGCGTGCAAAGTTTCTGTTTTTCAGCAGAGTCAAATCAACTATCATCGTAGGTTATCCTATAGGTTCTACTTGGCACAAACACTAATTAAAAGATAAAAACACATCTAACCAGAAGGTAGATGCAAGATTTATTACTAAACAGGAGCAAAAACAAAAAACATAAAGAAAATTGGGTTGCCTCCCAACTAGCGCTATTGTTTAACGCCCCTAGCTAGGCATAAAAGCAAGGATAGATCTAACGAGTGCCATCTTTGGCACTAAGTTCATAAGTAGCACACATGATAGATTCATAAGGTAATTTGACTTTCTTTCTTGGAAAGTGCTCCATGCCTTTCTTTAAAGTAAATTCGAATCTAATGTTCCCTCCCTTCATATCAATAATCGCACCAATCGTTCTAAGGAAAGGTCTACCAAGAATAATAGGGCAAGAAAGATTGCAATCTATATCAAGAACAATAAAATCTACGGGCAACAAATTTCTATTTGCAACAATAAGAACATCATTGATCCTTCCCATAGGATTTTTAATGGTGGAATCCGCAAGGTGCAAATTTAAAGGGCAGTCATCAAGATCATGGAAACCTAGAATATCACATAAAGTTTTCGGAATCGTGGAAACACTAGCACCCAAATCACACAAAGCAAAACACTCATAATCTTTAATTCTAATCTTTATAGTAGGTTCCCACTCATCATTAAGTTTTCTAGGTATAGAAACTTCCAAATTAAGTTTTTCATCATAAGATTGCATCAAGGCATCAACAATATGTTTGGTAAAAGCTTTATTTTGACTATAAGCATGAGGAGAATTAACAACGGATTGCAACAAGGAAATACAACCTTTTAAAGAGCAATTATCATAATCAAATTCCTTGAAATCCAAGATAGTAGGTTCAATATTATTAGAAGTTGAGGATTCTCCAATCTCACTTTTACCAAATTTAACATTAAGATCTAAAGATTCCGAATTTTTGGGACGGCTTCTAGGCAAAGTTGATTCATCATCATTCCCATAATCATTTAAATTCATATTGCAAAACATAGATCTAATCGGAGACGCATCAATAACTTTAATATCCTCATCATTATTTTCATGGAAACTAGAAGAACACGCTTTTATAAAGCTTTCTTTTTTAGCACGCAATCTAGCGGTTCTTTCCTTGCACTTGTCAATGGAAATTCTCATTACTTTGAGAGACTCATTGATATCATGCTTAGGAGAAGAAGATCCAAGTTTAAGAGAACTAACATCAAGCGAAAGTCTATCAACGTTCCTAGCCAAATCATCAACTTTGAGCAATTTTTCTTCAAGCAAAGCATTAAAATTCTTTTGAGAAATCATAAATTATTTCACACTATTCTCAAAATCAGAGGGCATATTATTAGAGGGATTACTTGGGAGCAGTCTAGCATTAAAATTTCCGCTATAAGCGTTGTTTCCAAAACTATTCCTACCAACAAAATTCACATCCATAGATTCATTATTATTCTCAATCAAGGAAGACAAAGGCATATCATTGGGATCAAGAGGAGTATCTTTAGTAGCAAACATCTTCATAAGTTCATCCATCTTTCCACCCAAAACATTAATTTCTTCTATAGCATGCACTTTTTTACTAGAAGATCTTTCGGTGTGCCATTGAGAATAATTAGCCATAATATTATCAAGCAATTTTGTAGCATCTCCTAACGCGATTTCCATAAAGGTGCCTCCCGCGGCCGAGTCTAAGAGATTTCTAGAAGCAAAGTTCAAACGGGCATAAATTTTTTGTATGATCATCCATAAATTCAAACCATGAGTAGGGCAATTGCGAAGCATCAATTTCATTCTTTCCCAAGATTGGGCAACATGCTCATGATCAAGTTGTTTAAAATTCATAATATCGTTCCTAAGAGTGATGATCTTAGCGGGAGGAAAATACTTAGAGATAAAAGCATCTTTGCACTTGTTCCAAGAATCAATACTATTTTTAGGCAAAGACGAAAACCAAACTTTAGCACGATCTCTAAGTGAAAACAGAAAGAACTTCAATTTGACAATATCGTTATCCGTATCTTTCTTCTTTTGCATATCACACAAATCAACAAAATTGTTTAGATGAGTAGCGGCATCTTCACTAGGAAGGCCGGCGAATTGATCTTTCATAACAAGATTCAGCAAAGCGATATTGATTTCACAAGACTCAACATCATTAAGAGGAGCAATCGGAGTACTAAGGAAATCATTATTATTGGTGTTCGAGAAGTCACACAACTTGGTATTATCTTGCGCCATGGCAACAAGTAATCCAACACATAAGCAAACAGAAAACGGCAAGCGAAAAAGAGAGGAGGAGATTGGGAAAGAGAGGGCGAATAAAACGGAAAGGGTGAAGTGGGGGAGAGGAAAACGAGAGGCAAATGGCAAATAATGTAAATGCGATTGAGATGGGTTTGTGATGGGTACTTGGTATGTCTTGACTTGAGCGAAGACCTCCCCGGCAGCGGCGCCAGAAATCCTTCTTGGTACGTCTTGAGCTTGCATTGGTTTTCCTCGAAGAGGAGAGGGTGATGCAGCAAAGTGTAGTGTAAGTATTTCCCTCAGTTTTGAGAACCAAGGTATCAATCCAGTAGGAGGCTCCTCAAAAGTCCCACGCACCTACACAAACAAACTGAGAACTCACAACCAACGCAATAAAGGGGTTGTCAATCCCTTCACGGCCACTTGCGAAAGTGAGATATAATAAAGATAGTATGATAAGATAAATATATTTTTGCTATTTTATAATATAGATGCAAAAAGTTAAGATGCAAATAAAGGTAGATTGAAAACAAATATGATAAGAGATAGACCCGGGGGCCATAGGTTTCACTAGAGGCTTCTCTCAAGATAGCATATGTAATATGGTGGGTGAACAAATTACTTTCGAGCAATTGATAGAAAAGCGCATAGTTATGAGATTATCTAGGCATGATCATGTATATAGGCATCATGTCCATAACAAGTAGACCGACTCCTGCCTGCATCTACTACTATTACTCCACACACCGACCGCTATCCAGCATGCATCTAGAGTATTAAGTTCATAAGAACAGAGTAACGCATTAAACAAGATGACATGATGTAGAGGGATAAAATCATGCAATATGATATAAACCCCATCTTGTTATCCTCGATGGCAACAATACAATACGTGCCTTGCAACCCTTTTTGTCACTGGGTAAGGACACCGCAAGATTGAACCCAAAGCTACGCACTTCTCCCATGGCAAGAAAGATCAATCTAGTAGGCCAAACCAAACTGACAATTCGAAGAGACTTGCAAAGATAACTCAATCATACATAAAAGAATTCAGAGAAGATTAAAATATTATTCATAGATAAACTTGTCATAAACCCACAATTCATCGGATCTCGACAAACACACCGCAAAAAGAGTTTACATCGAATAGATCTCCACAAGAGAGGGGGAGAACATTGTATTGAGATCCACAAAGAGAGAAGAAGCCATATAGCTAATAACAATGGACCCGTAGGTCTGTGGTAAACTACTCACAACTCATCGGAGGGGCAAGGATGTTGATGTAGAGGCCCTCCGTGGTTGATTCCCCCTCCGGCAGAGTGCCGGCGAAGGCTCCAAGATGGGATCTCGTGGATACAGAAGGTTACAGCGGTGGAAATTATGTTTCGTGGTGCTCTTGGATGTTTTTGGGGTACGTAGGTATATATAGGAGGAAGAAGTACGTAGGTGGCCGCCCGAGGGGCCCACGAGACAGGGGCGCGCCCTACAAGGGGGGGGGGGCTATCTCATGGGGCCCTCGGAGGCTTCTTGACTTGCACTCCAAGCTCTCCGGATCATGTTTGTTCCAAAAATCACGCTCCTGAAGGTTTCATTTCGTTTGGACTCTGTTTGATATTCCTTTTCTTCGAAATACTGAAATAGGCAAAAAACAGCAATATGGGCTGGGCCTCCGGTTAGTAGGTTAGTCCCAAAAATGATATAAATGTGTAAAATAAAGCCCATAAACATCCAAAAGGGGTAATATAATAGCATGAAACAATCAAAAATTATAGATACGTTGGAGACGTATCAGGGGTTTGGATATGGTGGGTCCTTTCAAGACAACACGCAGCGACATGACTCATCTGCTGGTCACCGTGGACAAATTCACCAAGTGGATAGAAGCCAAGCCAATCAAGAAGCTGAATGGCCCAACTGCTGTCACATTCATCGCCGACATCACCGTTCGATTTGGTGTTCCCCACAACATCATCACCGACAACGGCACCAACTTCGCCAAAGGCGCCTTGGCCTGTTTCTGTGCAAATCAGGGCATCCGACTGGACTTAGCGTCCGTTGCCCACCCGCAGTCAAACGGCCAGGTGGAATGAGTAAATGACCTCATCTTATTCGGCATCAAGCCCCGGCTGATCGAGCCACTGGAGCGATCGGCCGGCTGCTGGATTGACGAGTTGTTGGCCGTCCTCTGGAGCCTTCGGACCACGCCCAACAGATCAACCGGCTTCACGCCCTTCTTCCTCGTATACGATGTCGAGGCTATCATCCCCATGGATATCGAGTTCGACTTGCCTCGGGTCACCATGTACATGGAGGCAGAAGTAAAAGAGGCCCGAGAAGACGACGTCGACCTGCTGGAAGAGGCCCGGCTGCTAGCGTGCAGCCGGTCTGCCATCTACCAGCAGAGCCTGCGCTGGTACCACAACAAGAAGGTCAAGCTGCGTTCATTCCGCGAAGGCGGCCTTGTGCTCCACCTGATCTAGCGATCAGACGGACCGCAGAAGCTCGCAACACCTTGGGAAGCCCCCTTCATCATCAGCAAGGCCCTGTGCAACGATTCGTACTACCTCATTGATGCCCAGAAGCCCAGGGCACACAAGCAATGCATAGCCAGTGAAGAGACGGAGCGACCATGGAATGCAAATCTTCTCCGCCCGTTTTACAGTTGATTCGAGCATATGTACCATGCCAACTTTTGTATTAAGTAAAATACCTCAGGTCCCCCGAGGTGCACTTGGGGGCTACCTTTTTTATCTATGAGTTAAGCTTATGCCATGATTTGAGTTTTCTCTATTCCTGCCCCATCCGGGTTCCGATCAGCCGACCCGGGGGCTCGCCGTCTTGGCCTAAGTTCGCACTAGCTAGAGCCGACTAAGAGTGTGCCGACGCCAAAGCCCTCTCTTCGTTCCAAGTCATAGCTCACAGTGTGACTGTTCGACTGGCGAGAGCGAAAGGCTGACAACGCTGTCCACACGAAAACCGACTAAGGAAAACGCCAACTTAGGCCTAGCCAACTTCTCGCCTCCCTCGTCCGGCTTCTCAGTAGCCGTCAGGCCGGCTTCTTGCTCGATTAGCTACGCTCTACGCGGCTGAAGTAACTTGCCTGTTCTAAAACGACCAAGTCCCTGACCCAGCCACAGACCACAAAGCGGCTGTTCGGCTGGCAGGAAGGCGGCCAAAGGAGCGCGGGAAAGAAAAAAGCCAAAGAGAGAAAAGCAAGTTCAAGCTAGAACTCAACAACACATGCAATAACACGGGGATTTAAACTTTGTACATTGGAAAAGGCCCAAGGCCAGCATTCATCAAGTTTAAACATACACCCCCAATGGGTGGAACTGCGCATAATTAACATTGTTTTTCAAGCACAAAGACAGAAAAAAACTTGAAAGAAGATAAACAGGCCGTCTAGGCAGACGGCCCCTCAGGCTGAACGGGCTGGTTGGCGGCAGGCGTAGCTCCGGCTGCTGGGGCTCGGCTTGGCTGTCGGCGTTGGCTGACGAAGTCTCCGGCAGGTCGCTAGTCGGCACTGGGTCGGGCCGATTCCAGCTGGTCGCTCCACCATCTGGAGCAATGTAGCTGCCGTGCTCGCCCTCAACGTCCTCGTCGCCTTCGTCGCTGGAGGCGATCTCCTCTGCCGAGTCCTACCCGTCCGACGGGTGAAAGTGCGTTATGTCGACTAGAGGAGGGATGAATAGGCGATGTTTATGAATTCTTCACTGAGGAATTTGCCGGTGAGGAAATTCCTTAGCGAAGAACTATTAGCAGCGGAATAAGTACTCAGAAGTAAGCATAACAGAATACAAGCATGGTCATCATGATGAAAAGAAGACTAGCACAGAGTACAGAAAGCGTAATCACAGGATAACACAAGATGAAGACAAACAGATTGAAGAAATTGAACTGAGGAAATTGAGAAAGTCTTCAGTCAAAGTCTTCAAACACAGATATGAACAAACACTCAACACAGTAATGAGGAAATGAAAGGGTTGAGGAAATAGAACCAGTTAGGTTGGTGAAGACAATGATTTGGTAGACCAGTTCCAACTGCTGTCTCAGTTGTATGTCTGGTTGGAGCGGCTGAGTATTTAAACTCAAGGACACACAGTCCCAGACACCCAGTCGCTGAGCACGCAGCTCAGGACACCCAGTCCTCACCGTATTCTCCTTGAACTAAGATCACACAGATCTCGTCCAATCACTCGTGGTAAGTCTTCAGGCGACTTCCAAACCTTCACAGACTTGGTCACTCGGCGATCCACAATTCCTCTTGGATGCTCTAGACCTTGATGCCTAACCATCTGGAAGAAGCACAGTCTTCAAAGGTAACAAGCGTTGGATCCACGCAGGATCAATTTCTTCAGTGATGCTCAATCACTTTGGGTTTGTAGGGGTTTGGTTTTGGGTTTTCCTCACTCGATGATTTTCGCTCAAAGTCCTCGGAGGATGGGTTGCTCTCAAATGACAAGTGTCAAGTTCTCTCGGAGCAGCCAACCAGCTAGTGGTTGTAGGGGGCGGCTATTTATAGCCTAGGGAGCAGCCCGACATGATAAGACATAAATGCCCCTCAATGATATGACCATTAGGTGGATAAGATATTTTGGGACAGCTGGCGCGCAGCACAGCAACGGTCGGAAATTTGACTCTCAAATTCCTCAGGGCTATCATGTTCCTCACTGTGTAGGTAATTCGCACTGACGAATTCCTAACTCCTCAGTCAGAACAAATTCATCAGTGACCAGAAGAACTTCGTCTCTGTCACTGAAGAAAGTGACTGAACTGTATGAGATTTCCAAAGGCTTCACTCGAAGGGATTGGTAGGTGTAGGATTTTGAGTTGAGCATCACATGGAAAATTTTCCTTAGTATTTCCTCGACCCCCTTTAACAGTACCGTGTTTCCTATGACTCAAGAAGGAGAAAATGAAACTACGAAAACAAAAGTCTTCACGCTTCATGTTCCACAAATGAATACCAAGTCTTCAAGGTCACACCAATTTCTTCACTTTCAACGTCTTCAGAAAGTCTTCAGAATATCAAAGTCTTCAGTTGAAGAACTTCATTTTTAGGGGTCGACTTTCTCTGTAAATATCAAACTCCTCATAGACTTATAGACCTGTGTACACTCACAAACGCATTAGTCCCTTAACCTATAAGTCTTCAAAACACCAAAATCACTAAGGGGAACTAGATGCACTTACAATCTCCCCCTTTTTGGTGATTGATGACAACATAGGTTAAGTTTTCAACGGGGATAAACATATGAAGTGTATACACTGATATTGAGGAATTTGATTACAAGATATAGAAGAACTCCCCCTGAAGATGTGCATAGTGAGGAATTTGCTTTTGAGGCAATGCACATTTGAAGAGTTGAATCATGGAGATCTCCCCCTATATCTTGTAATTCATACACGCATTTGATATATAATATGAAGAATTTGAAATGCATGATGAAATATGGTGCCTGATGAGATTCAGCATGCGTGCAATGTCATTAACGAGGAATAAGCATGCAAAGCATAATGCAACAAGAGTATCAGCGCACCATCGGGTTTAAGATTACAACTCGATCCAAATAAAAGTTTCAGAAGAACGAGAGTTGTAACTTAAAAAAAATGCCCTTAATATAGACCCGCTTGAAGACTAACTCAGATTTCTCCCCCTTTGTCATCAAATGACCAAAGGGATTGAAACTAAGGACTAACGCCCCTGAAGAATTTCAAGTCGATGGAGGAGCGCCAGTGCTGTCGGGGTTGTTTGTTGTAGGAGGGCCTGCCGCAGTGTCGTCCAAATTTTCATACTCATCAGTGTCACGCGATGAAGAATAAGAGCTGGCCACTAGTGGAGGAATTTTGACCCTCTTGAATTTCTTCAGAGGAGGTGCAGACCAGTCAAATTCTTCCTGGAGACCCATAGTCTGCAGTTCTTCAGCGCTATAGACATGAGTGAGGACAGCCCAGGTGCGGTTGAAGGTTTCATGAAGGTAGTATTGGTTCTTCTTCACAGCATTGTGTGTTGAGGTCATATTGTGAAGAAGTGCACCAAACTGACGCTTTACCCATTTGTGATTGCGATCAACTTTCTGATGAAGACTGAGGAGTAACTCACGGTCAGTCATCACCCTGGGTGCTGTGGCTTGAGGATTTTGCTTGGCTAAGGTATTTGCGGCAGAGTCGTGTGTGGCCGAATCTTCATTGGTAGAGTAAGATGCAGCCTTGCGAAATTGACCATCCAATGGACGAATGCCTTCATCGATCATAGCAGCGGCCTTGCCTTTATCATTTGCTGATGAAACTGTCCGTTTGAGGACTTCAATGGGAGGCAAGTAGCTACCATGGTTCAGAGTGTCAGCTTTGTAATTCAGTGAAGATCTTGCCCTGATGAATCTCATAATCCAAGGAGCATAGGGCTTCAGCTCGAATGGTGACATAGCAATATTGGCCAGAGTCCTCATGAAGAAATCATGGAAGTTGATGGGAACACCATGAATGATGTTGAAAAGCATATTCTTCATGATGCCAACGACTTCTTCATCATTTGAGTCGTGGCCTTTGATAGGACTCATTGTCTTCGTCAGAATTCGATAGACAGTCCGAGGCACATACAACAATTCCTTGACGAGGAATTTGGTTCTTGGGGCCTGCCTTGGCTTCAAAGGCTTCATCAGCACTTGCATATAGTGATTTGAAAGTTCTGGTTCATTGTAGACACAACAAGCACCATCAAGCAGAGGACTGAGTGGTAGAGCACGAAGCAATTCAGTTGCTGGTGCCTTATAGTGAGTATTTTCAGACATCCAGCCTAATACCCATGAGTTCACGTCTTCAGCGTCTCTGGTGATGTGCAGAGTTGCATAGAATTGAAGAATGAGTTCTTCATTCCAGTCACAGATATCAATGCAGAAATTCAGAAGTCCTGCGTCGTGAGGAACACTAAGGACTGGCTCAAAGCCGGGCAGAGACTCCATGTCCACATGAGGAATATGTGCATGATTGAAGATTTTGTCTTTGTTGAAGAGCACTGAGGAATAGAAATTGGCTTGGCTGGCAGTCCAGAAACACTTCTTCCTTATGCAAGCAGAATCATATGGATTATAATCAGTGAAGAATACGTGCTCGGCAAAGAAATCTTCAGCCTTGAACTTCTGTTTGCTTGAGAACGGATTCTTTGGCTTTGGCAGAGGGGTGTCAGTGAGTTGCATCACCACCTCAGGAATCGCGAGCTCAGGTTCTTCAGGCTAAGGAATTTCTTGTTCCTCAACAGGTGCTGTCTGAGGATCAGCAGCGGCAGGTTCATCAGCAGTAGTGGCTGGAATTTCTTCATGGACAGATGAAGTGGGATGAGTTTCTTCAGAGCCCATTTGAACAGTTGGAGCAGGGGACTAAGGTATCTGTTGGATTGGGGTGAAGAGTGGAGAATTTGGATGCTGACTTTCCCAAAAGTCATCGTTCATCACTGGCGTTGTGCTTCCAATATGCACATCTTCTTGAAGTTCCTCAACACCGGCCTCTTCAGCTGTGAACTGAGGCATAGGCGAGGAAATGATTGGGGTTGAAGGGATTGCTTCCACTTCAATTTCTTCATCAATCTGCTCTGACGAAGCAGCAGAATGATTTTCTTCATCAGATCCGCTTGGGATCTCATAGCCTACTCCAAAAGGAACAAGGTCCTTTGATGGCATGGAGGAAATCGGAACAACATCAATTGGATTTTCGAGTGAGCTGGTCATTGGCTTCATTTTCTTTGCAGCCGAAGAATTTGACGCAACTGATGCTTTCCGTTTCTTCACAGCAGCTCGTTCTGCAGCCTTGGTCTTCTTCACATCAAAGGCAGATGGAAGAATTGGAGTTGGTGTTGGCGCAGGAGGAGCTGAGGAATCTGGATGAATTTCCTCAGGCGCAACTGATGCAGTTGCCCTGATCTCTTCAGTTTCTTTAGGCACACCACTAGTGGATGCCTTGGCAATTTCTTTAGCGGCTGGAATGGGATCATCAGCCCTGGAACTAGCATGTTCTTCAGCAGGCTGAAAGTCAACAGCGGTGCTGGCATGTTCTTCAGCAGTCTGAGCAGAGTCTGCAGCCTGAAGATTTTCTTGTTGCGATGGGGCTGCAACATTTGTGAATTTCTTCGTTAGATTGACGAATCTTACTTTAGCTCCTTGCCAATCAGCATAGTAGGCATCAAAGTCTTTGCTGTGGGCTTGAATTTCAGACTGAGCCTGGAGAAGTTCCTCAGGTGTCATTCTGACAACGTTTTTCTTTAGGAGCTTCTCCTTTCTGTATTGAGCTTTCCTGATCTCTCTTGCCTTTTCAAACTTCCATTTCTCTTCAGTGATGAAATGGGTCAACATGTGACTTTGACCAGGGGTCAGATGAAAATCAGGCATAGGGGTGTTAGGATCCTTGTGCCAGAGATCAATGTAATCGAGGATTTTTCTCGGATCTAAAAGCAGTGGAACAGATATGCCTTTGGCTCTAGCGGCCTTCACCTGTCTGTCTCTGATGATTTCTTCAAGTTCATCATCAGAAGCTTCATCATCAGAAGGCATATGGAATACGACCTGTTTCTTCTTTGGACTTGGCCGAGGACCTCGTCCAGCTGTTGCTTTGGTCTTCAACAGTGTGGGGCCTGATGAGGAATTTGGTGCAGCTGAGGAACTTGCTGAAATACCAGAGGCAATCGAGAAACCAGCAGTCCTTTGACATGTAGCCAGATGCATAGGAGCTGAGGACTTTGATGGAGCAGGAGCAGTGTGAGGAATTTGCCATGAGGGCATTGCTGAGGAACTTGGCCGTGAGGGCGCTGTTGGTGAAGCACTTGGCTTACGAGCAGGCTTCTTTGGCATGGATTTTCTCGGTTTGACCGAGGCCTCAGTAGCAGTAGCAGTGGCAGAATCCTCATTGAATTTCTTCACTGCCTCCTTGGCTATTCTTGCCAATTTAGCTTGGAGCTTAGCCCATTCTTCAGGAAAGTCCTCACCACGTTTGATGCTTGTGGGGTCAGCTACTTGGCTAGGTGCCAATGGAGCTCTTGGGCATGGAGGATTGAGGGCGAATTTCCTCATGTACTTTGGAGTCACATATTTGTATTCCCTCCATTCCCTTGCCCATCTCCGTTCAATCCTCTGAATGCGCACCTTGCGCTGATTTTTGTTTTCTTTGCCAAATTTTGCTTCATCAGGTGTGCAATAATCAGCATAAATTTCCTCAGGGATTTCAAACGCAGTCATAACCTCAGGTTTCTTTCCTCCTTTCTGCGGCTTCTTACCGTCTGCCATATTCTTCAGTTGAGGAATTTGAACAATCGAGTTCTCTGAAGAAGTATGCAGTTTTTCTTCGAGGAGCGCTGCAAATGAGTTAAGTTGATGACAACCTAGTGATTCAGCAGCAGACATGAGTACCTGTGAATAGAGTACAGGTGCGAGGAATTCAGAGAGGTCATATGCATTCTGAGAAGGTTTTTCGAAAAGAACAAGTTTTGAGGAATTTGACCAGATGAACCTTGAGGAATTTCACTAAGCGTTCTTCTCTTAGGTTCCAGAGTTGTATAGATCGAAGATCCACACAATTAGGGAATCTTGAAGAAAATGATTGCTTAGAGAATCAGTTCAAGATCATATGATGTGTGGTGTTCATATGTGTGAAGATTTGAAGAATAAACACCTTTGAAGATTTTCAGAAAGTTTGAGAATCAAAGTGAGTAATAAAAGTAACTTTTAATTACCCGAAGTGAAGAACACGACGACCTAAGAAGAACAGATGTGAAGCTCGTCATGTTAGATCTCCCACGCCCTAACTTGGCAGAGGAAGACAGCTACGGCGGTGGCGGAGTGAAGATTTCCGCGGTCGGCGTGAGTACGACGGCGACGAGGTCGAGGCAGTGAAGCTCTTCCTCACCGGCGATGATGGAGTAGCGGCATCGCTAGGGTTTGAGGAGCTCGAGTGAGAGAGTATCGATCGAGCGGAGTAAATGAAGTGAGGAAGGGGAGAGGGGTATTTATAGACACGGTGAAAAACTGTTCGCCCGAAGATTTGGGACGAACGTGCCCCTGACCATTCTCCTTCTCACGACATGTGTCACCCACGTACTGTGTAGTGGAGATCATGTACGATCGTGGGTGAGTAAAATAATGCATCGTGGGATGCGGAACGGTTTGAGCGGCAAAACCGAAAATTTGGATAAGGTTTGTTTTAAAGTTTCGTTCGCAATTTCTTCAGCTGACAAGGACACAGTGAAGATTTTGAACAAGTTTCAAATAGAACGCATATGAAGAATTTGTGAATAGATTGGGTTGAGTATAGCATAGAGGGGGAAGGGTCCGATCACATTCACTTAGCAGAAAAAAAACAACTTGAAGAAATAGCTATAAGTGAATG